>NW_027176617.1:618099-820599 GCF_023349555.1 Cebidichthys violaceus | reverse complement strand
AAACAGAAAACAAAATTAAACTCTCTAAAGTCAAGTCACTCTATCACTTTACCAAATCATTTTTCATTACTAGGAAATAGCTCTATATTGTAATGACATAATATAACTCTACCTCCCCAGAATGTTGTTAGTTAGTTAGTAGACAGTTAGTTTCTGTTTTAATGTGTTTCAAAGTTGGTACACCTTGACAAGACAAGCCTCACAGTATAGTAAAGCGACATACTGGATGTTAATATGCTCATTGATATTGTTGCTATAAGGTTGCCACTGCTTTACTACTTTTTTTGGTATTGATTCTAGTCTGGAGTTGCACCAGCTATGTGTAAATCCAACACTAAACAATTTTCTTATAAGTTCTTAGCAACTACCAGCTAGTTTCAAACTAGTGATTTGACTAACTGCCAAAAAATATAAATATATGTGTGTGTGTTTTAAAGTTAAAAGAATGTAGAAATTCAGATGATCTAACCTAAACCTGCATGATTTGGTAATTTTGTCCAATATGGATGTCATATTATTTGAAGTTTGTTGTGTATTTTTGGTGAAATATGATTTAAAAATCTTCCCAGTTTACATTATTAAACAGCATTATCAAATATGTTCATGATGCAACCAAAAACAGTGAGAAATACAGGTTGGATGCCTCTAATAACTATAGTAACAGCTTGTGCATTGCTTTCTTTGTATCTCTATATAAATACTAAACTGTCAGATCAGATGGTTCTCAGATAAATCTCCTCCCTCCTCTCGGCTCACTGTGATCCTGAGCCTCGGTGGGCACCATGTGGGCTCAGAGGAGGATATAGTTTTGTGTGGTTTGCCTCACAAGGCAAGTACAGACAAGACACAGGGAGAAATGGATTTGTGAAATCTGACCTGGCTTCTAGTCTTGCAGCCGTCTCCATGGGCTCTGTATATCATGCTAATGTCTTGTGTGAGTGTGTGTGGTGGGGGGGTGTCCTCTGTTTCACCCTCTGGGCAAGAGTAGAAAGCCTGCACTGTAGAAGTGAGATTGATTTCATGTCATCAGCATGATAACGTAATGAGATCTCCTCAAAGAGCATATTTGAAATTGGAATACAGTTTTAATATACTCATACCTCCTTAAAATGTAATACAGATGTGATTATGTGCCTGTAATGTACAAACCTCTGGCTTTAATACACAATCAATTTCATTTAATTAGAAATTTGGTGTTTTTGACATTCCTCCTTTAAAACAGACCTGCATGTTGTGTCATGCCTTTACTGCTTTATTTGTTCCCTCTTTAAATCTCAGGTGTTGTTTAGATGAGAACATTAAAGAGAAGCCCATTGGCAAAGTCTGAGCAAAGGCTTAAAGAGTTCGGGTGAAAACACTACATCAAAGCTTTAACCCCTCTCAGGTTACATGCACACTCCTCTCCTTAGGATTTATTTAATTGATTATCTAAACTATCATGGTAGTTAGTTTTTCTCAAAATCTGTGGCGGGACATTGGCTGAATGGAAAACTCTCATTAAGTCTGAGTGATTGACATGTCATTGTGCCAGAAAAGGTTTCAAAAACCAGACTTAAAAAAACAAACAAACAATAGCTGTTAAGCCCTGCAATTAGTGGTTTTGCCACGTAATTGGTAGTCAGTGAAGGAGTGGAGATGCATCCTATTGCACAAGAACCAAGAACAATACTAAACATTCCCGCATCACAGCGGATAAACTCTTCACTAACGCTACATCCACATTACTCCGTTTTCGTTTGGAAACGGATATGTTTTGCTATGGTTACACTGAGCGTCCACACTACGCCGGTGTTTTGGAGCACCGTAAATGGAGGAGTTTAGAAACGATCCCGAAGCCGGATAACTTTGAAAACTCCGGGTAGCATATTCGTGTGGACGGACGTAAACGCATACGTTTGGAAACGATGACGTAGACACCCGCGATCGACTACCAGGTTAATTTAACAACTGATTACAGGCATTGCTGACCTTGTTGTCTTTACTAGCAGCTGTTGTCCAGTTAAAGTCTGCATGTCTGCGGAGGAAACAGCTGTTATTGTAGCGATCGGTGAGCGGAGTGAGAGAGAGAGAGAGAGATCAGTGAGCGGAGAGAGAGAGAGAGAGAGAGAGAGAGAGAGAGAGAGAGAGAGAGAGAGAGAGAGAGAGAGACCCGCAGCACTGTAACTAACATTAAGTCTGAAAAATAAAACTTATTAAACTTTCCACGAACTGTATCTGTTTGAGTTTATAGAGGAAGATTTTAGAGAAGATCTTAAGTATCAAACACATACTTACGATCATTAAAGACTACTTTATTACTCTGGTTGCTTAGTTACAAAATACGACAATCTACTTCCTGTTTACATCGGCGCATGCCCAGTGTACGTGAAGAGTCACGTGATATTCGTTTCCAGGCATGTGGTGTGGACGGAGATCATTTCGGAAACAATGGCTGAAACGCTGTGTGGATGGAGATCGTTTTCGTTTGAAAACTCCGTTTCCAAACGAAAACGGAGTAGTATGGATGTAGCCTAAGTCACAACTGTATTCAATTACAGGGACTTAGTTCAGTTAAACACACATACAAATGCCAAGTCGCTACATACTACACATTTAAAGTCAAGTCTGACATTTTTTTGACATGAAGAGTTATTTCCAATGTGGTTCTTGAGCGTAAATGTAATTCATAGTGCTTTCCAGGAGTTTCTCACTTCCAGGAGCTTCTCACTTGTGACTGTGGGCAGCTTTCTCATGCTTTCTGACCTGACCTAGTTAGTCAAACACAAGTTTATTTAGACAGCAAACACCATTCCAACCATCGATCTCATACTTAACTTTATTATCACTGCCATTAAAGCCCTATACTGCTGCTGCTTTCCTTTCCTTCAGGACACACTACTCTTGTGTACTTTGCTTGCACTGTTTGGCACTCCGCTGCCAACCACATGAGTAGAGGAGCAGAGCAAAATCAGGCCCTTTGAATAACTCATAAGGAGGAAGAAGGAGTTAAAGAGGCCATTGTGTTTATTTTGGTCTCAATAACGCTGCTGTGCACTTTTACTTTTTCATTTCGTGTAGCCAAGTTTTTTTTTTCCTTTCTGAGAATCGGGTGCTGTGCATGTGTGTGTTAAAGTGTGATGAGAAGGGAAGAAAGCAGAGTTGTGTTTGTGTTAACGTGTATGTAAAACCACTTAATGGCTCTGCCTGTAGTTTCTGTAAGACCTGAATGGAGTCTTTCAGGTCAGGTGGGAGTTGGTGCAGAGGTGATTTTGCGGGGGCAATCATCAGAGGCGGCTACATCCATACTACTCCGTTTTTGTTTGGAAACAGAGTTTTCAAACGAAAACAATCTCCGTCCACACAGCGTTTCAGCCATCGTTTCCGAAATGATCTCCGTCCGCACCACATGCCTGGAAACGAATATCACGTGACTCTTCACGTACACTGGACATGCGCCAATGTAAACAGGAAGTAGATTGTCGTATTTTGTAACTAAGCAACCAGAGTAATAAAGTAGTCTTTAATGATCGTAAGTACGTGTTTGATACTTAAGATCTCTCAAATCTTCCTCTATAAACTCAAACAGATACAGTTCGTGGAAAGTTTAATACGTTTTATTTTTCAGACTTAACGTTAGTTACAGCGCTGTGGGTCTCTCTCTCTCTCTCTCTCTCTCTCTCTCTCTCTCTCTCTCTCTCTCTCTCTCTCTCTCTCTCTCTCTCTCTCTCTCTCTCTCTCTCTCTCTCTCTCTCTCTCTCTGTACTCGTAGAGTACATCCACATTACTCCTATTCCTACTGCGAGCTGAGACTTCATCGCACAGCATGAGACATTTCGGGTTGCATGTTAGCTGCGTTTTCAACAAAAAATCTTTGTTTAATTTCGTATTTGTGGTGAACAGCCCCTTTAATCCAGACACCAATCAGCCTACCTACTATTTACTGACAGTGTACTCAGTTTCGACTGAGTACACTGTCCCTTAATGCTTCTGCACAGATTTTTGCTTTGACTAAGGAGGAAGCACCGATGGAGGTGGGGATGAAGCTAAAACACATTGGACCTCATTCTCGTATTCCTATCCACGTCAGATTCATGCAAACGCTCCTAACTTTAGATAACTGCAAATGACCAGCAGCATTTGCAGTTTAAAATGCTCATATTGATATTGAAGTGTTATACAAAAACATCACGCCAATTTAAATGAATGAGGATAGCGTTAGCCTATATGAATACATTTAAAATTTGAGCTATAGGACACAATATTTTGCAATAATTAGCAAATGCCTTTGGTGGTCTTGACATTTTGGGCAGATATTCATGTTCCAATCAGGATTAATTATAATGCTTTAATGATCCCTTAACTTTTCTTCTAGTGCCATTGTCGGGTCAACATTGTAATGTGTCCAATACTTTGGAGGTATAAAAACTAAATACCTGCAAAACTAATGGCATTTCATTCATCCCCAGTTGCACTTTATACCATGCTAACACACTAAATAAAATACAACTATGAACATGGTTAACATTATACCTGCTAAACCAACATGTTAGCATTGTCATCGTGAGCATATTAGCAAGCAGAGCTGTGGCTAAGTTGCATACTGTAGATCCTTAACAGCTATACACTTCGGCTGCAGAAATATGCAACAATTAGAGAAAAGCCCAAAAGAATCATACATTTATTAATTTTCTGCCTGTATTTCCCAGTTCAGACCTCCATGTTGGGAACAACATCAAACAAGACTGTTGCTAAATCACACATCCCATTCTTCAAGCGGAGTTCATTCAACGCTGAATTCTATTTGTTGGTAAAAAAACCCTCAAAGATTTGCAAACCCACTGCTAATGACAAAACTAATGATTTAGGGAAATAGGCCAGTGGTAACAAATTTGCATTCAGCACCAATGAGAATGAAACTTAAATATTCAACAAAAAATGCACAGCATGATTTCCATCACTAACCCAAAGAGCTAATTAACACAGAAAATATAAATGATCCATATTCTGCAACCTTCAGCTGGGTCTTTGAATAAACACAGTGATGCCTGCCGGCCAGCCTCTACATAAATCTGTGCGCTGTGATTGGATGGTTGGTTGCAGAGAGTCAGCTGGATAAGTACCTCCTGGCTGTTGTTCAAAGGGAACGTCACATTACCATCGGTGTATCTCAGTAGAAGTGGGTCAGTGGAGGCATTAACATACTTTACACACCAAATGATGCAATAAGTGGGAATATCCTCCTGCTCACTGTCCACTCGTCATCAGTGAAGCTGCAGCAGATTTCGAGCTTGTATAGAGCTTAAATATGTCTTCAAATCTATAAATATACTAGTGTTAATGTGTCCAATGCAAGCAGTTGGTGTGCAATCAAACACCTCAGTTCAGTTGCGCTGAGCATGTTCGTGTGTTGAGAAATTGGCTTAAAATTAGTTTAATCAGACATTTTGCAACCGGTGTGCGTGTTTCAGTGTGGGGGGATCGGTTGATGCCTAATTGGTGAGGTACTGTTTTAAACACAAAAAGCCTTTTACTTGATGATACACAGAGTGACATAAGTGCTGAGTGCTGATAAATGAAGCATCATTATCCATAATGCTTTAGCCACAATCCTGGTCAGAGATTATTTATATAATTGTTTAAAAAAACATTGAAAAGTCGTCAATTATTATTCAACCTGACAGCATTTTACCCTTTTTCATCTACCTCTGAATGATCATCATCCAGGTCCTGCAGTAGCTCTACTGCGCATCACTCTCCCAGGATAAAACTGAATGTAGGTTATGATTACAGCTGGTTCTGACATAAAAAACCCCCACTGTGGTGCATAATGCTTGCTTAAAAACATCTGCCTGTTATACAAGAACACCCACACTGCAGAGGGCATGGCTGCTCTCGGCTTTCTAAAAAGGGTAAAAGTTGAAAAATCAATAAACAAACTCTGCACAGAGCTCCTTCAAAAATGGACAGCATGAAGCTCTCGTAAGTCAAGGATTCGTTACATTGGTTAAATTGACTAACAATTATGTAACTACTGGTTGGCGTACTGAAGCTTTTCTTCCACTTAATAAATACATTTTTGGTGGTAACCTTTCAGCATCAGTGCATATCAGAGCCTACTCAACCATGCAGAAAACTACCCCACCTACACAGCTGAAGAGATCCCTCTGGGCCACACTTCAACCATCACTTTTGCCCCCTTCTTAACCCTGATAACAACCACAAGACACAAACCAACCAGTCTGACCTCACTGCGATCCTCGAGCTGCCGTTTCAGCCCTGCAGCCCACCTGTAAACCCACGCCTGCTTTCAGACTTTATGACTGACCCTTGGCAAGCCTTACCGTCCTGGAAGAAGACATCCTCCGCTTCATCGCGCATCACCTCATCCAGGTCATCCTCTGCAATGTCGGCCATAGCCATCACTATTCCTCTTCTTCTTCTTGTCGTCTCCCCCTCGTCTCCCTCGGCTGACTAATCGGAGCTTCAGAAGGAGTGACTGGGCTGTAAAATTTAATCAACGCCGGCTTGGCCCCTTCGCTTTAGGCGACAGTCCGATCACCAGCAGGCTCCTCGCTCAAGCAGCCGAGGACTGGGACTGAGCGGAGATTCAGTTCTCTGCACGAGGATGTGTGTGTGTGTGTGTGTGTGTGAGAGAGTGTTTAAATGCCAGGTGAAGTGTGTGTGTGTGTGTGTGTGTGTGGGTGAGAGAGAGGACTCCTAGCGACCTTCACTAAGTTTGAGCAACAGTGCTGATTTCATAATATCCTGTGCAAAGCTGAAGTGAGAGTGTGCTGTTTGGAGAGCACTTGTATGAGTGAGTGTGCGCGTGTGTGTGTGTGTGTGTGTGTGTGTGTGTGTGTGTGTGTGTGTGTGTGGGGGGGGGGGGGGGGGGGGGGGTCAGTGGTGTGTGCATGCGTGTGTCCATATGCACAGTATGGCGCTCTACAATGAGTCAGTTTGAGAGGCTGGTGATTAACAGGAATAATTAGATTCTGTATTTTGAGCCAGCAAGGACACACAAAAAGGTTGTGAAAGTGTGTGTTCGTTTGTACGTGACATGGCGTGTGAGATGTAACTCTACATGTCATTCCTTCACAGCTCACTAGGAATCATGGGACCATACTGATTGCTCTCTCTATTTTTTCACTTGGCCCACATTGAGTGGGCCTCAGCAGAGCTGATAACGTCTGCTGTCGCTGAAAGTCTCCATGGTGCCGCTCAGGATGTAGCGGATAAACACACACACCTGCTCTGAAGAAGACAGATTCAGACTATGTGGGAGGCTTTGCCTATACCTCTCTAATAATCACAGATTTTACATTTGGGACTTTGGCATTGATAATGACATTTGAGTCACAGAGCTACAGTAAGCATCTGTGTTTTTCAAAACATAAATATGAACCAAAAACAACTCTGCAGGTTGTTTGACGCCACGTGCTGCTGTTCTCCAGAATCAAAGACTCCTCTATCCAGCTGCTGGAATGACAAATAATCCACCCGCTGCACAATAGAGTCGCTTTTTAACAGGTATCTGTCAGTCTTCTGTTGAGTCAAACATCTTGATACGATGTGCAAAGTGTTATTATCGTATTTGATTTAGTGATGTATAGTAATTGGATTTTTTAATAGTTGTGAATGAAAGTTCTTTCTTGACCGGGAAAAAAGTTGACAAGAACAACAAGCTAAGCCTTTTAGGAACCTGCAATTTTTTATATATTTGTGATAAATCTTGTCAAATGGCCTGTAAGGTTTTTAATGGTTGTCTTATTTATTCTTCATAAAAAGTAACATTTGTACAGTAATCATCAATGCAACAGTCTCAAAATGTAAATTAATACTTGCTATGTTTTTTCATGAGATTAGAAACAAGACAAGTGGTGCTTCAAGCTAAATGCTAATTCACAATGACAATGCTAACGCACTAATTTTAAGCAGGTATAATGTTAGTATATTTCCACCGTCTTTGTTGAGTGTGTTAGCATGCTAACATTTGCCAATATGCGAAGTACAATTGAGGCTGATGGAAAAATCATCAGTTTTACATTGATATCATAAACCAATGTATTGGACAGATCCCTATTTTGACTAGAGGAATGCATTTTCATGACAATCCATGCAAGACATATTTCTGTCTGGACCAAAGAGATGGGCCGACTAACATTGCCATCGCGCGAGCCACTCCACTATCTTGGCTAAAAATGCTGTCATGACAATGCTGCATGTTTCTTGAACATATAATGTCTTCAGCTTCTTCCATTGTAGCTCAGTCACTGAGTCATGTTTGGTACATCTGATTCACACAAAGCAAACCGAGTGCCACTTGTGAATGAAGTCCAAATTCTTGTCATGTGTAATGACAAACTTTCCAGTCAGTAAGCAGGGTGAAATAGTTTTCATTCAGCAGTGTTGCACCACCCCCAGAAGGCCCCTTACCAGTGCCTTTCAAACATTTCATGTTCCATCACAAATTAGTGGTAGCATGTAGTCTGAGCTCTTTTTTACTTTTAGTTAATTCTAAGATGAAAAAAGACAAAAAAGCAGTCAGACACAGAATTTCTTCCTCTGTCTCACCGTGCCTCCATCTGTCTACACTGTGCAGTTTCTCTGACTCACACCCCATTTTCACCAACCAATCCCCAACCAAAATAGAAACTAGGCCTTAAGTCAATTCATTATCACTTTTCCTTCAGACTTCCTCTCCCCCGCCACTGCCTGCCTTTAAGGCCAAAGCTTGAGGGAACGAACCTGGAGACAAACTCATTTTCACTGAGGCTAGTCCAGACAATACATCAGACACATGCACGTGATGTCAGATACATCACATCCATCAGGAGGTGGGATGTGGGGTCTGGATACATAAGAAGAACTTGTGACTGAAAGTTGCTTTGTGCAAACTTGTTGGATTAACAGTGATGTTTACAAACGTATAGGATGAGAGGATTTCTTATTTACCTGAGATCATTGAGGAGGAAGAGGATGTGCAAAATAGACTTGGGTTAGGTGTGTTAAAGAGAAACCATGTGCATGTTATTCTGTAGTTTTGCAGTCTTTTAATACGTTTTTAATGTGGAAGTAATGCCAACTGTCACTGCCGAGCTGACAACAATGCTTTCAGTCACAAGTGAGAAGCTCCACTGCTAATAGCTACTGATTCAGTCAGTGACAATAGGGATTCAGGTATAGTTATTTGAGTTTAAAGACTCTGAGGTGAAGATTTGTTCATTCTGCATGTATTGAACACCTATAGCCTATAAGTGGTGCAAGAACCTCTGGTTCCCCTTATAACATGCTGACAGTATCGCAAGAAACAATATTCACAGATTTGATTAATCCAAATAAGAAGTGGCAAGAAAAGTATGATGCATCTTAAGATCAGTGAAGGGACAATTTATTAAAGAGTGCAGAAGCTATTGAGGCAATCTACAAAATGAAGGAGCAACTTTCCCAGCAGCAACAGGAAATTACAGAGTGGTGAAATAAATTGCATGACAAAACAATCTAGAACCACGAGGATGCAGAAGAAACACACAAACTACTTGCAAACACTGAATTAAGATGTAAATGTTCCAACATGGTGGTTCACACAAGACAGCAGGACTATTTTGATTTAGTGCTCTGATGCTAGAAACATGATGCGGGTAATGGAGAATCACTGGTCATGCAGACAAGTAAACAGAAAACACACCGGCATACAGAACCCTGACACAAGCAAAACAAAGCCCACTGTCTTATTCAGATCCGTCCCACTCCCATCTGTTCACTGCTTTAATCATCACATGTTGATGGCTGGTGACTGTATCATGATTCATGTGCAGTACCATTCAGAGTTGCATGCAGTTGTGAAAATATCCAAATCCGAGCATTTACAGACATTTCAACAACTTTTTTCTTTTTCTCTCTCAGCAGAAGCTTCTGACTCTGAGCTACTTTACAGGCAGCAGTGCCAGAAAACAGGGTCACTTTTGGGCTGAATTTGTCCTGCAGCATTTCAATGACTGGGTACATTGTTGTCACCAGCAGAGAAAACCCCCTGCTTCGGGAAATGCAAACGCATGCTGCTGGGATGCAAACACACAACACACACACACACACACACGAACACACACACGAACACACACACACACACACACACACACACACACACACACACACACACACACACACACACACACACACACACACACACACACACACACACACACACACACACACACACACACACACACACACACGTCTGTATAATAATTCTCAACAATGCAACCAAAACACTGCAGAGACAAACAGACAAGAACACACACACAGTTGTTACTCCGGCATTGCAAAGAGTAGCACAATCAGACTCGCTTGGTACAATGGTGTTGTTTGAATGGGTCAAACAAAAGAGCTCTTTGGCATCTGAATCGAGCCAGATGATGAGTATCCCAGGAGGTTGAATAGGCAGCTTCAGCCTCCTACACACTCGCTCCTCCGCCCCTGATGCATCAGTGTGCCGCCTGTTACTGTGGACTAAAATATCCGTTATTAGCATGGAAGCTGCAACTCATTAGTATCCAGGCTAATTCTATGGTGCTAGCTAATTTGCAAGTATGTAGCCTCTTGCACAGATGCCACAGTAGCCATAAAAAACTAAAAAATAGAGAAAATAATTGGCTGTGTTTTACTCTCAACTTTTCTGGAAGACTCGTAGAACCACAACATAAAGCAAAGCACACACACTACTTTTGGTAGAATTATAGAGAAAATGGCAACTTAGCTTAAAATACTTCAAAAAGAACAGTTTCACAACTCAGATGCTGTTTTTAAATAATCCCTCCCTGATTTAACACTAAAAGTTAATATATATATAAGTTTGTCAGATCACATAGTTTACTTGCTTGTGTCGAAACTGACTCATGCATGGAAATGATCAATGTTCACAGCAGGTTATTTATGCTTTCTGTTGCACTCCAGGGCTGTAGCTGCCGTTGAGGTCACTGGGTTCATGTCCTGGATTTTCTTTTCTTTCTGGACATTTGGGAGTTTTAGCAACATGGGGGTTATTTAAAAACTACAAATAAAATGTGATACCATTTAATAGGCTAATTCCAGTTTTTTATTTGGCATACATTAGGCCAACAGAAAATAGATAAATAAAGCCTTCAACATTCATTTTATCACATTTTATTTTTTAGCAGTTTATATGAAACTTAATCTTAATTATTTAGATGTCTTATGTTGGGAAATTACATTTATTATTCATCAGTTAAGTGATTGATTTGACAATTTTTTTTTCAAATACAGACTTTATTTTCATGATCTTGCCATGATACAATACTAACAAATTAAATCTATTTATGAAGCACATTTCAATACAGAACTGCAGAATATGAAAATATGAATAAACAATGAAACATGTAGAAACAATGAAACTACAATTGTGAATGAAGAGTGGAAAACACACCCGTCGTACAACAGGATATTGTTGCAACACAAAAAGCCAATTCATAAATCCTGTGGAAACTGGATTTCCGAGTACAGAGAACTTGAGTAAAAGCGTGTTGTAACAGCATGTCACTCCAGACTGCCCACAGATATCAGATAAAGACAGGTGTGATGAAGTTTTAAGGAGGAGACAGATGGGAAAACTACTGGATAAAGTTGTTGATGTCAGGCATGGGTCTAAGGTGATGGAAAAGAAGAGAGAACAGAACTATAATGTCCTAGTTGGAGGATGGTGCAGTTCAACTCTCCTTAATATTTCCCACAGGCTAATGTGAGAAAGAGTCACAGAGGATTGTGGGTGGAAGACGTAAGAAAAAAAGAGACCTCTTTGGACATCTTCTCTCCTCTCCTATCGCTCCCTTCACACAGGCCTCTGCCTCTTTTTCTCTCCCTCTGAGAAGGATGAGAAAATGGGATGATTGTGAAGGTGCGCCTGGTTACCCTGGTTACAATAATGAGGGCATTGCGTGGTAAATCCAATTTGTCATGGCACTCTCTGACTCATTTGAGGTGCATGTGTGTGAGTTAGTGTTTGCGTGTGACGCGCATGTGGCTTCATGTGTCTGATGGAGGGTGACCATAACGTTCAGTACTGCAGCCCATCTTGCACATAATCATGCATGTAGACACGCACACTTAAAGGCAGACACATCGTTTCTACATCTCTGCAAACTGTTCTGACTGGAAGAAGCAACAACCACAAACTGGAGATCACAGAGTGGATCTTACATTCCTACAGTAAGTCATAGTACAAGACAGTCGGTCATAATCACACCAAAGACACAAGCTGGTAAAACCTTAAATTATCAAAATTTTAGACCCATGAATGACCATAATGAATAAAACTAAGAACTGCTGCATGAAACATAAATGTCTTTAACCAGAAAATGTGTCTGAGCAATCAAAGGAGCAACAGAATGTATGAACTTGCAAATAAGTCCTGAATTTAAAACCGCTCTAGTTCAAACTTCACAGTTTCTTAGCAGCATCCACTCTAAAATTATTCATGCAAACACCAGCTGGACAAACCGGCAGCCTGCAATTGTTTGAATATATTGCCTGGTTTAGTGTGCATTAGGAAGTGTGGTAAGATGAAAGAAAACCATGAGCCAAAGTTATGTTAATAAAAAGCAGGAACAACTGGCAGATATACCTACTGTAAGCATATTGGTATCTTTTCATCTTTATATGGTTGTATGTCCTGACTCTGCGGTACATTATGTTAGAAGATAATCCCAGCAGACGCCTCCTTGCCAGTGTGAAGCCTACGACTCCTTTTGTGCTGTCACCAATTTCTATTTCTGTGCCCTCTCCCTGTCTCTCCCTGTCGCTATTGTATTTTGTCTTACTCTGTTCCACAATTGGATCCTTTTCTCTCTCGCTAATTTACTCTTTGCCTTTCTGTCTCTGTCCCAGAGTGCACAGAGTGCATCAGACAATGGCAGCAATACAGCCGCTGCCTGCCAGCTGTACAGACTGGCACCACAGAGATGTCGGTGCCCGTGTTGTGGCCGGCTGCTGCAGGCTTCACCTGAAGGGAAAAGATAACAGGCAGCTGAAGCACTCAACCAAATGAACCAGCAGACCACAGCCTTATATAGCTGTCCTTTTGTCTCCGACGCTTAATAATAAATTAACACGGATGTACTCAAGACAACCTGGAGGATGATCTCATAAAAACAACTGTTGTAGCAGCAAAGTGCTTTTTAATGTGTAGATCGGGTATTGATAGGATGGATTTGTTTAAGGAGGTATAATTGACTGTTCACTAAACCCCACCCATCAATCCAATGCTGAAGCATAGACGTTGGTTATCCTAGCCTTTCCAAAAACCAAAAACTTAACTGCAAAAGCGTAAGGAACAGATCTAACTACACTTTGAGCTGCTCTTAAGTAAACTGTAATCATTAGCATATCAGGCTAACTGGCTCACAACAGTACAGTTGTAAAGGGTCTCTTTCAGGGCCAAGGAGCACAACTTACATTAGATTGTTAAAGGTTTCGTTAATAAAAGCCATGTGCAGGAACAGCACGTCCACAGTATAGAAGCCGGTCCTAGATGCTAGCTAACGTTAGTCACTCTGTCCTGCTTTTAATTAGATTTGGGGAGGTTTACACTGTAGCAACCCCACCTATGGTTAAATATCAGGGATGGTGTTACTTATGTTTGCCAAACACGTTATTTTTAATCATCTGAACAAGTAAGCTAAGATACAAAGCAAGATTATGTTATAATGAAAATGAGATTTTTCTTTATCATACTTGTAATACTTGGACTAACTAGATCTAACTGCAATACAAAACCAATGCTGTTAATGCCGTTTATGATTTGACTGTCAAAGAATGGATGCTGACTTTTTGCACAGAACAGTCTTTATGCACAATATAATGTATTTAACATCAAGTTCATATTACAACCCCTTCTACAAAATTCTCATTTTAAAACAAGACAGCTGTAAAAAAATTAATAAAAGTGAGACGGAAACAGTGTTTTCAACCAACTCATTTCACACAGCAAAAATGATCTTTGTCGGCTACAAATGAGAAGCTACTTCAGTCTACCTCTGTTTGAAATCGAGGACGTATTGTTTTAAAATAACTCGTGAGGTATTTCAAATTGCATGTGCTGTGCATAACAACGGTAACAGTAACTCAGAGTTCATGAAAGTCCACTCATGCTCCAGCCATAAAATCGCTTTGTTATGACATATTTATGACAGGTAATATCTCCCCACAGCTCCATGCAGTTCATTAATTATTGCATAATGCAGTTTTGACAGGGAGACATTTTCCGAGGGTCTAGGAGTTGCAACAGGGTGGGGCAAGAACTCTGAAAACCACAGTTTCCTTTCCCACGCCACTCAGCACATCACCGAGACCTCCTTCATACATTAGAGCCAACACCTGCCGGCTACAAGGGGAAGTCAACTTTCAAAACTAGAAAACACAGGCAACTGATGCAATGCACCCTAGATGGGCAGTATTACCCAACGATATGATCTTCACTGATATTGTTTGAGCTGCAAATAGTGTGGCATGACACTTACAATCAAACATCCGGATTCAAAAGATAGAGTGAGCAGGCAGAGGTGGGGTGCATTTAGAGATTTAATTATTTAAATTCTTCCATGTGAACAGGAAGGGAGGATATCACAACACAGCTTCTGAGAAATTAGGGTGGGGACGTGGAAGGAAGGTTGGGTAATAGTGTGTAAAATAACATTAAGTGCCTATTGCAGCTGTATTTCTCTGAGAGTACAACACAGTGCACATGTGCCACAGTAGCCATACAGGGTGTCACAGTTTGGAAGTGAATGGAGGATGGACAGAACTGGTCGCTGAAAGTGTTACACATGTAGCCTTTCTGCCCCGATGGTCAGATGAACAGGGGCAGTGGGAGCTGGAAACTATAGTGACAGCTCATCATCACGCATGAGAGCATCTACAAAAACAACTAAAGATGCTCTGTATGTGTGTGTGTGTGTGTGTGTGTGTGTGTGTGTGTGTGTGTGTGTGTGGTGTGTTTTTCTGGTGTCTGGAGTCACTCCAGAATGATGACATCTGCCATGACTACACATCTGTCCTTCTCCCTGGAGTATGATAATGTAGTTACACCAAAAGTACATGACCTACATACATACAAATTGTTCTGAAGTCTGGATTTTTACATTATCTAAAGCAACTATTTCAGATATTCCATGCAAATCCTTATATGAAATAATGATGCATCCCGCTTAGATAGAAACAAAAAAAATATACTGTATATTATATAGCGATAATGACGAGATTTGTCACTAAGGCTGGGTATCATTTAACATTTTACACAATACAATCAAAATATAAAATATATTAAAATTAAAATATATCAATATAAGCATGTTTTTTTTCCTATCTTAAGTGGTAAAAGACACCTTTTTTTTTGCTTTAACTTATTAAGAATATATGGTGATTGCACAATATAATGGCGATAGAATAATGACATCATTTTCATTGGCTCCCTATAAGCTCTGGATCTTACATTTCCCATAATGTAACCAATGGCTTCTTTTTATTAAACCCTCCCTGCCTGGTAACATCTTTCAAACTCCACACCCCCCGTTTGTAAAGCAGGCTTTCATTTAGAAATGTGTGGTCTCCAAGAAATAGATTTCAGTTGAGCGACAGAATGAGAGTCGAGTCAAGTCCGTCTTTCCGGTTCATCAGCATTTGAATGTTTCTTCTCATCAGTGAAGCCAGCATGGGTTTAACTAAGGCCAGCATCGCGCACGCACGCACGCACGCACGCACGCACGCACGCACACACACACACACACACACACACACACACACACACACACACACACACACACACACACACACACACACACACACACACACACACACACACACACACACACACACACACACACACACACACACACACACACACACACACACACGCACACACACACACACACACACACGTTTGTCTGGCATCCATCTGAAGGGAATGGACACTCAATAAAGCCACATCCTGGCCACCATGAAAACCCAGGAGTTCTACTGAGAAGCACAAAGAAGAAACTGTCAGCCCGGTCCAAACCCAATGACATGGGAACCATGAGCTCATGAGCTAGTGTTGCCATATACTCAGATGATGCCAATTCTTCCAGCCTTGCCCTTGAGACGCTGAAACTTTTGATAAGTCAGCCTTATGCTATTCACCAAAAACTTTGTATTTGTGTCTCTATGAATTGAGTGAAAAGATGAGATGGTGGGAGGCGTTTTTGGATGTCTATGCAGTGTGTTTGGATAGCATCATGTCTGAAGACCTGACAAAAGTGATGATCTGGCAAAAACACAATAAATCCTGAGACAAGAATGTGGACACACATTGAAGAGAAGAGGAGACTGAGGCAACAGATACCAAGAAAAGAAAAAAGGACATTGGATCAAGTTTTTTGTGTAATAAAAATCTTGCAATATGGAACTGATTTGTGCTGCTCAGATCAACTGCATGTATTTTGTATTTATAGCAGTTCAAGTATATTGTCCTGCTGCAGTGGGATATTAAAAAAGCCCCTCCAAGAAAAAATAAAAATAAAAACTCATCTGTTCATTGCATTCACCACAACATATTTTTCAGCATTTTCCTTGTATTGACTGTGTTGTGCATTTCCGTCACGAAGCACTTTCAAAGTATTTTCTTCCAAGCTTTGGATCTTGTGAGTCATCATGAACGAGGCTGATGAAACACAACAGCTAGAAGACATGGTCAACCTGAACTTTTACCACTGGATTGCAACAAAAACAACAACAAGCTACATTGCCGATTTAATTTGCTCTTACCATTATACAGAGATGTCAGAGGCCAGGCTTGGCTACAGTGCAGCCCTTTGGAGGCAGTGTCTAGCTCTATGGTGCTTTAGCAGTGTGGGTGTTGTGCGGCTGCTAGAAGACTTTTGAACTCTCCCAGTATTAAGAGAATTTACATGCCAATATGCACATAAAAAAACCTCAGCAGGCAGCTGAGAAAAAGCTCTGATTAACACAGTACAACACCAAATAGTAGACAGACCAAGTTAGCAACTAGCTGGTGAACATAGTGGAGCATTCAAAAATGAGACCAAGAAGCATCAGTTCAACCCAAATATGACTCCAAATAAACCATGTCAGCTGGATGTGTTCTTCAGCGTTTGTTAACAAGCTGGCCATATCAACTTAGTCAGCATAGCAGAATAGACAACAGGAGTTCATTCTACACGTATGAATCTATAATCATCATGATCAGTGAAAATAGTTCCAGCAGAAATAAACATGTACATGAACAACACGTGCCCTTCTTTTTTTGGGAAGTGCAGGCAGTGTTTTATTTTGTTCCCTCTTCCCTCCATCTCTCACTCTCCCCTTGTCTTTCTCTTTTTCCATTAGTCTTTTTCTCTCTGTTCACAAGCAGCCCACGTAGCAGCCCTGCTTGTTGACTTTATTGTGTGAAATTACAGAGAAAGGACCAACACATTTCCACACTCACATGTGCCCTGAAAGCTTCTGAATTTAATTATTTGCAGGGTGAGAGGGGGACGCAGGAACATGCAGATAAGCAGAACAGAAAGAAGAGCAATGAAGGAAATAAGAAAGTGAGCAGCAAGTGAGACAGAGAGAATCATTTCCAGCTACAGCTGACAACTGGAAAATGAGCCAAAGCAATATGTAATCTCCTCTGATGTAGTTCTACCTCCCAACGCCGCCTCCTGCATCAGTGGCAGCAGAGGCTACAGTAGTGAGGAGGCGCGTTGCTATGGAGTGGGAAGATTTTCAGAGAGTGAGCACCATTACAAATCTGTTTGTGGAGAGAAGAGAAGAGGGGAGGCAGGGGGATAATGAGAATCAGAAGGGGAGGGAGGGAGGTCGCAGGCCACGGGGCCGATAAGTGAGAAGAGAGGCTGAAGGAGACATGAGAAAGAAGGCAATAAAGCAAATGCATCAAGGGCAGAGGTGAAGGACAGAGAGGTGCAGAAAAGAGACAACTACTGAATACAGGAGAAGAAAAATGTGCAGGCAGGTCATAGACAGAATAATACAATCTGGTTAAGTGTTTAGTTTGGACCACTTCCATTATGGCCTCAACTCCATTCAAAAGTCCGTCAAAGCTGGCGGCATGACAGATAATTAATGAGTATTTTTATTGCGGTTCTGTGCATATCGCTAGAAGAAAACAAGTATTTCTCTCTTTCAGCCCCTACATTATTCATAAAATCAGTCAGATGATCCTTTGAGTGGCACTTTGCCCTCAGCGTGGTGCCAGAAACAGGAAGAATAAATTGCAACCTTCAGAGGAGGAAGAGAGCATTTTTCATTACATTACACACACTATGGCATTGTTGAGTGGAGAGCAAGTGCAATCTTTTGTGTTGATTCACTTCCTTCTGAGCTGAGTAGAGGAAGATACAGTATTGTGTGTGTGTGTGTGTGTGTGTGTGTGTGTGTGTGTGTGTGTGTGTGTGTGTGTGTGTGTGTGTGTGTGTGTGTGTGTGTGTGTGTGTGTGTGTGTGTGTGTGGAACTGTAATGAAGACGACATTCAGCATTCATGTATTATATTATCAAACTGTGAAGGCCCTCTACTGGTGGCTAATGGAAACACAGATTTCAGTCAGGATTATAGCAGATGCAACAATGGTGACGTCGTCTTAATTGTTAAGAGATAAGCACTTTATAAATAAATAATTTTAAATATAAATGAATTGAATGAACATAAAAACCGAGACCTAGAACTACCATACAATCCGATATAGCCATACAGTCATTTCCACTACGTCAGCACATAAGCAGTCAGAATTATTGAAGTGAACACAGACTAGCTTACAGAAAAGATACATCCATGAAGCCACATCTGTGTCTATAACAGCTTACCAGACAATGACAACAGCCTAACTGTCTTTCTGTGATACATCCCAATGTTAGAGACAGTGACAAAATGAAAACATGTATAAACTAATTCACAGTTCAGAACAGCGGCGGTCTGCCACGACAGTGTTACATGACATTTACGCTTCGTGTCTGAAGCGACCTACATTACACTCAAACCTGGAGGACTTTGAGGTCCACGGTCTTGCTTAAGGACACTTGGACATGCTATGATGGGATTGAACCACCATCCTGCGATTAACAGGCACTCAAGCTACAACATCTATGAAAGAAAAATGTCACGCCCAACATTACATTCATTTAGCAGATGCATTTGTTTCGGGCAACTTATATTTTCTTCCATACACATGCATCAGGAGCAAAATGGAATTCAGTGTCTTGCTCAAAGACACTTTGACATGCAGAGCCACAAACCAACAACCCTACTATTAATGGCCCAGTCACCACCATGTCTCTGTCACTCACTCACTCACACACTCTCACACACACACACACACACACACACACACACACACACACACACACACACACACACACACACACACACACACACACACACACACACACACACACACACACACACACACACACACACACACACACACCTCACTTGTAGATATGATTTAATTATCTTATTAAATTTAAGAGAGCAGTTGCCAAAGCTACTGCAACTTATAACAGACGTGTGAGATAAAATCTATTTATTAATGCATCCACAAGTCAAGAGAATCATTTTGTAACTTCCGATGTTTGGAACCATCAGCAGATGAATTAACTAAGAGGATTTACTTAAATTGAATACTCAACACTTTTAACCAGTAAATGGAGTGACTTCCATAATAAATGGCCTCATTCAGGTTTAAACAACATCTCAGATAAGAGCTAATCAACTTTTCTGATCCTGCATGAAAGAAAGCAGGACCATGAAAAACTAAATATGGATCAATAAAAACACTCCAGACTGTATCAACTTCCTGTTTTAGTCAAGTTATTATTTTAGCACTTTTATCGATAGTTGATGGTAGCTGATAACGCAGCTTTGATCAGTAGTCATCATATCTAATGCAGCCTTTCCTTTAAAGTGTTTGTATCTTTGTTCAGAAGTGATATAGATCAAATTATAATATGCTTAAATCCTCTACTCTGTAGTGGCCGCTGGTAAAACCCTGCAAGCTCTACTATTTTATTAATAAATACCGGGATAATCAGCAGTGGACAAAGCCACTCAAAGACTACTAAGGAAATAATCAATAACTTTCAGCCTCAGTGCTTCTTCCTCTTTGAAGTGTTTGCTTCAAACTGCTGACAGTCTGATTAAAAAGGCAAGAGGGAACATGTTTACTACCAAAAAACCTACAAGATAATCAATGAGATTATCACACAACATTGTGCTAATGTGAAATTAAGCTGCATCGTCAAGTCTTCCTACATTTGTAATAATGTCCCAGAACATTGCTGTGGGATATTTTAGGTTTAGGTGGCTTTAGGTAGCTTGTTAGTTTGGTAGCTTTTGTAGTGCCTTGAGTCTATATAATGGCAACTACACATGCAGATGCAACGGCAAGATATTGGCTCGGAAAAGCCTGAGGGTAAGGGGTGATTTTATTTTTAGGTACAGAATATACCAGTGCCATTTGTTACTTTTCAATTTTATACATTTTTAAAATAATTTCTATTCAAATTATAAAGTTTTTGTTAATAAATTCTTGCCTTCCTCCGGTCATTGTGGCGACAGTCTGCTGGCGTTCATCAGAGCCCACCTGAGTCTAGTGGGGTTCACTGCCTGCATTAAACAACATTGATCAAATGCCGTGCAGACAAAAAAAATAAAATACAGGATATGCTCTCTTCAAAGCATCAGCATTGCAAGACTGTCCTCCCTCCCCCTCCACACTGCCACCAGGCTGACACAACACAATGCGGAGCACACAGATATCAAGTCAATTACACTCAACCATGCACAGAAACAAACACAGAGCTTTCATACTCTGTGAAGAAAGACATTTTATTGATCCCGGGGAGAAAAGAAAATTAAATACTTTTTGATTACCTCTCTCACTCTCCTCATCTCTGCTTCGAAAGTGCTTTACATAAAACAGTGCCGGCAGGATGTGGGATGAGGACTACTGCACTTTGCTCAAGTTGTAGGGACTAAATCTTTCCAGCTCAGCAACATTTAGACAACAGCAGCCAGAATGCACTCAGTCCAACAATCAATCCACGTTCTCCACATTTAACGCTACACGTTTTCAGTGTGTGTATGTACATTCATATTTTTCTTTTTTGGTACAATAGTGTGTAAGCCAACAACAGACCTAAATATTACCCCACTAGACCCATTTGGCACGGCCACAAGTGCTGTAATGAATCTGATCCTACACAACCAACACAGATGCTATTTCAATTAAACATTCACAGATCAAGACTGATCAAATGGACCACAGGATCAGCTGAAGACCATTTCTGTGTGCTGATGGAATATTATTAAAACGTTTCATGTTAAGTTAACATATATGAGTAAGTCTTCAATCATCCAGAAATGCTTCAGTAAAACTTGCATTACAACTAGAGACATTTTCATCTTATTTGACCCTGCCTGCCACTGACCAGGTGTGACGAGTGGTTTGCAAAATCGATATTGGTCGAATGGGTCCAAACTATACAATTAATGCAGAAGCTATTAGAGCGAGTTTATGTCATGAACCTACATATATGGCCTGGTGTATAATTTCACTCGGAAACAGACATTCCCCACCCAACATCACTCTTATCCGACACCTAGTCCACTGTGGGGGGTGTATATGGCGCCTGCTTGTTGGAAAAAGAGAGAGTAGCACTCACTGAGTCACATTACTAATTTAAAACGCTAAACCTGGAGGATTGTGCAGTATATTATTTACATGCTTACAATCAAGTAGCATCAGAAACAGAAGATAACAGTGTATTATCCACAGCATGAAGCTCATAATGGACAGTAGAGCAACAACACACAGTAGGAGTCACTATCAACACTTCATTCGTCAAGACAGAAATTAATTCACTGCGGAGCTTCTCAGGTTCATGGCAGCACTTAAAACAATTAAGGTAGACCCAGAGGACAGACATTTTGAAAGAAACACAAAATACGAGGACAGAGAAAAGCCAAACTGGAACAAATCAGAACCACAATCCTATCATGATTCACAGACACTTACGGTTGAACTCCCTGCGGCAGACATGGGGCCTCCAGGGTCGGTTTCGTATCCAGTTCAGACGCCGGGGCAGCTCCATGATGCCAAGATTGTACCAGTGTGTGACGGCCAGTCACCCATCAAAGAGCAGCACCCCGGTGCTTCTGCCCATCCCCAGGACAGACTCTCCCTCCAGAGCATCAGTGGTGCCAAGTACCACCGTAAGCAGCCTGGATCTCTTAAAGCTAATAATTGACTTTATCTTTTAGCCCGTCCTGTGCTCTCTGAGTGAGAGCTGTTACTGTAGCCGTTGGTGCTCGGCTGCATTTCCCCTCCACTGCTTTATCTTTAATGCATGAGTCAGTGGAACCCAACTCCCTCCACTCCTGGGGAGGGACGGAGACAGAACTCTCCCCAGGAACGGGCGCCTATTGACAGGCAGCATCTGAAGCACAGAGTGCACAACCTGCTGAAATGTGATGCCTCCGCACCGAGCCCTCGGGGAGGCAAGGTAGATGGATGGACAGGAGGTGGGGCTTGGCCAGCCACCTGAGAAGGCTGAAAGGAAGACGTTCAGTCAGAGACACCAAGAGATAGGGACTGTTTCTGAGTGTGTACACACAGAAATACACAGCTTCATGAAGAACTATGGCAGCCTACTGAACCTACGCTGACAGCTATGTTGGTTCTTTAATTCTCTGACACCCTGAATATTTACTTTGGTTGCAACATCCTGTAGCTATGAAAAAGAATACTGATGTTTGTTAAGCATTGTTGTGCTCACAAATGGGAGATAGATAGATAGATAGACAGACATATATACATACACACACACACATACACACACAGATATAGATATCCCATTTGTGAGAACAATAATGCTTAACAAACATCAGTATTCTTTTTCATAGCTACAGGATGTTGCTATACACATATCTATTATCAATGTGTGGATTTTTTTTTAATATCTATCTATCAATCAGTCCACACATTGATAATACATTACTTATAATTCCTGAATGGGATGTTACATCGACTCCTACTGTAATACTCATGTATACTTAAAACTATACATAGTGTAGTCTGCTCATCTTTCACTGGAAAACTGCAATGTTACTATCTGAACATGACATTTTGTACTGCATTAATCTGCTGTTGCATAACTGTATACAGGTATTCCAGGGGTAGATCTAAATGTATAATGTAATAAGAAAACATTAAAAGAGTGCTGTCAATCAGTTTCTCATCAGAAAAAGTTCCTAAACCTCTCAATGTTTTCAAAAAGTTGCTTTGCTAGACATAGAAAAAGCTGCTTTTTCTATTTAAAAAAAAAAGTCAGAAAATAGTTTTAGAAAAGGAGAAACTAAAACACCCTAAAGTAAAATATTCAAATTAATTTTGTCACACTAACAGTCCAAAAACCTCAAGAGATTCA
Organism: Cebidichthys violaceus; assembly: GCF_023349555.1. Taxonomy (NCBI): domain Eukaryota; kingdom Metazoa; phylum Chordata; class Actinopteri; order Perciformes; family Stichaeidae; genus Cebidichthys; species Cebidichthys violaceus. The sequence continues at coordinate 797,129 of NW_027176617.1, read as the reverse complement.
TCATATCTGTAGAGAACGAAGAGAATTTAGAAACAAATGTTAAAGTTGAAAATAACTTCAACAGCTTCAAAGTATTTATATAATAAAAAAAATAATTAAATAAAAAAAAAAAAGTACCCAGCGTTACAAGACCATGACCTCTAGTGGTGGTCAGCCGCCATGTTTCGGGTTCAGGCAGAGGACAGTGGATAAGAACAGTCAAAGTCACTGAAACACATTTTGAACTCGTCTTTATTAAAATAAAACAAAGCACCTTCATGCGTCAATCTGGGCAAACAAGACTTCCTCCACTGGAAAGCATGTCTTGCCATTTGGTTTGTCCAACACATAATAAATAAAAACAGTCATCAGAGCAAACACTTCAGACACAAATCTACAAATACACAAATTACAACTTTGTCAAACCCGACCCAACCAGCACACACGGACTCAGTATTTGGTACCTCATGAAAAACATCAAATATACTGCATACTCGTTTGGTTGAAACGATGACACTGACCCAAGAGGACGCAACATTAAACAGGTATCTGGCTGGTGTTATGGAAGTGCTCAAGTCAAGACACTACATATGGGTCCTAAATCCAGGTCCTGATTATTTCCAGCTGAGCGTCATCGAAAATAGACAGGGCCTTTGGCAGATCACACTCACAGAAGGCACATAAAGTTCATAAGAACAACAGCAGAACACTTCAAAGTTTGACTCATTTCTACCTGGAGCTCAACTCACTACAGGTGTAATTTTCTCACAAGAAAGCAGACACACTTTGCTATGGTGAGCAGAAAGATGGTCCCACTATCAGCCCGGTTAAGACCTTTGGCTGTACACGGTGAACAAATGGCCCAAGCTGGTGATATATTCACAAGGCAACGTTACATTAAATATACCACTTGTGTTACAAACTCTTAAGACAAGAGTGGGTAAAAAGAGAAGTAACGGCTACAACATGTGCACATCGGCTTCCGTTTGTTTGAGAAGACCCCATTCTGAAGACAAACACCACCCAGAGGAGTCTGGCAGTTACATTTGCTTGATCCGGAAACCACCACAACATAGCAATGTGCAAAAATGTTTTCATATCTATAATGCTTTAGTTACATTACTCACTGGTTTGCGTTAGAAGAGGGGACAAGGCGACAGAAACGGCGTAAACAAAAACATGGAAATTGTAGATGGACTCTAGAGTGACACATGGAAAAATCTCATAGCTCATCCCTGGAAGTAAATATTCGGTGCCTCTAGGCTACCACTAGGAGGCACCAGAAAATCAGATATAGCCCTGAAGATGCATTCAAAGGATTCTCAGTGGAACAGAAACAGGTTAGAGACGGATTTATCATCATAATCAACTGACAACAAGCTTGCAAAAAATATTGTAAATAATCTCTTCCCTCTTCTAACCAAGCTAATAATTACAGATCTGTCCATTTGGTCATCCAGTAGAATAATAGATTAGAATAAAGCTTTTCTATAATCAAGGTAGTTGTACAACAAAACAGAAAAAGCAAATGTGATGTGCAAATTTGTCTGTCAAAAAGTCCAACCACAATGTTTTTGGACATTACACTACAATACATTTATGAAAACCACACACACTGGTTTGCATCAACATCAGACCGGTAATTTGCCAATCAAAACATTTACACACAAGCAGTTGGATGGTCTTCAAGTCTGCAACTCTCAGCATTTAAACCAGTGGTCGGACCCGCCTCATTGGGTTGAAAGATAAATATGAGGGCTTTCTCTGATCTTAAGGAACCCAAAATGGTTGGATTGGCCATCATCGTGTGACATTTGAAACCTGTAATAAGGGGTCTTGAGCGTCCTTTCAAAAAGAGTCACACGGTATGAACCATCCATGCTCATCTTCCACACATTCAAATGAGCTACAGTAACTCAAACCGTTAACATGAGATGTGATGAAACACATGTAAAGCATAAACATTTGTAAATACAGCATCTACTTAACCTCCTGTTGGTGAACAAATCACCTGAAGCATGTTTGCAGAGTGGGTTCCTTGTGGATCAGGTCAGTACTTTTCATTTGTCACCCTCAGGCTTTCTGTCAGCTTTTGTGCGTGAGTTTCAGTTATACGGGCACACGTGTGGAGGGAATTACACAGTTAACACTACACTGTAACAGCAGGTGACTGTGCTCAAGTTCCACTGAGTTAAGCTATAGAGTGCTGTTTGGAGGATTATACTGAGCATCATTTTTTAATCATGCCGAGTGAAATCCTGCTTTTGTATTTATATGGCTTGTGCGTGAGAGCGGAGGAAGGAAAGAGGTGTGTCGAGCTCACCTCTCCAGTTTTCTTCATCCTCCGTTTAAAATCAACCCAGCTATACTCTTCTAAATCCTGATTGTCTGCAGCTCTCTGCCTCCTTTGTGTTCATTCTTCCTCTTCCATCCCTCCATACAGCATTTCACACAAGGGGTTTTGTTGCTCCGTCATTCGATCTTCTCTGGGTCTAAATTGTCCAGGTCGATATCAGGCGAGGTCACACAACACAGGCACAGTTTTTGGGTGTACAGAGAGATGTGATCTGTGGCGATAAAATAAAAAAATAAAATACAACAAAATGTAAAACCAAGGGTTGTACTGAAGAAACAACTTCGAAGGATTACTAGTTTAAACATTTTGCATACAATAAATAGTATTAAGAGGGATTATTCTTCAACGGCAGGTGTTATAGTTGCACTACAGAACCCTTTACAGTATGTAGGCTCAATAATACACTGAACTTTGAAACGGTAATCTCAATCACGCTTCAGCTCTTAACAGTAAGACAAGGAGTTTTTACATGTGCCAACGGTAGCTGGTCTACATGCAACTTAGAGTAAGACTTGTAAGCTACTTTAAGAGGTTATCCATAATAACACCACACATCCGCATTCATGCACAGGGATTGTTTTTTTACAGCTTACGTACCCGGAGTTAGCAATTAGCCGAGCCAAAATATTGACCTATTGTAGATGTGTCATGCATCTTGGATGCAACCGAACAAGAGATCACAGTACAGAAATGCCAAATAACGTTTCAGGTCATTTGGAAAGAGTGCAACTCTTACAGTTTTTTCCCCGACCAGAGAGCACTGACTGGTTGATTTTTCAAACTCTAAAATGATCATTATGCATCCTGGTCACATCAATAAAAAATAAAAATATATGGGATATGTATCAACATTATGTGTTTAAGTTCAAATAAATTACTATCGGCTCATTTATAAATCGTACTCAGATTTGTTTAAACTCCCAAATATCAATATCGGTCTCAAAAATCCAGCCCATCTCATCTGTCAGGCTTTTTTCCTCAATGTTACTTTAGTACAAATGTTTGGAGTTTGAGTTTGTGTTTGAAAAGGAGCAACGCCTTTTTCAACATTAAATTACAGTCTGCTGCTAGGGATTAACCGGTCATGTTTTTTTCAGGCATGTTGGTACCCATGCATATACAACATGCATCTAAATTGACTCTACAATATGCATCTAAATTAAAAAGTGAAGTGATCCTAAAAAAAAATAAAATGAGTTACTATCAAAAGGAGCATGAGGGTCTCCTAACACAAACATCACCACTGCGATGCCATGCACAACGGCGTCAGTTGAAGCCTCTTACCGAGCATTTTTTGGAGGAAGGCTGGTCGTGAGCTAGTTGGCAGGTGGATGCAAAAGTAGTAGACTGGTACACCAGACAACGCCACAGCAATTCCCACCAAAGAGTTGATGGTGTCGCTGTAGAGGGGAACCACAACCAGGAATATGCTGCACAAGCAGAAGACAATCGGGAAGAACAAAGAGAGCTGCATGGGAGGACAGAGGAGGAGGATAAACAAGGGTTTAGTGAGAAAGTCCAAGTAGAAACGGTTAGGGAGCAGAAATGTTGAAAACTTAAAAAATGACATTAACAAACACTCTAACCAGATTCCTCTGATTATATAATTGTGGCTCTAATCGCCCTTAGATTGCTCAGCCAGTATGCAGTACGTGATTAGATTGAAAACATCATGGTTTTTTAACATCGTCATTATAATTCAAAGGCATTGCTGGGGTTGGTCAGGCCTGCAATGGAGGCACCATTGATGGGTGAACAAAAGTAAATACAGGTCTAAAATGCTTGAAAGATTATAGATACATATTATAGATAGAGTAGCACGTTATCTTATCTATCTATCCGTTATCGCAGCTTTTTGTATCTTCTTACTGTTCATTTAGTTTTCTGTCGTCATGATGCGACACTTTTGGCCTAAGGCTGCCCTGTTTAGCCAGCCTATGTCTTTCTAACATGGTGAAGGCAATGGGAAAGAAAACATTTTCCATTTTTCCAGGTGTCTAGAGCCTCTTTTGCCACAAGGCTAGACACATATTTTCTGAACAGGTTTCATGCGAACATATTATTAATGCCCTGTATCTGCATGCAAGCAGGGAATGTTCTGTATTCATTAAAATTGCAACCCAGAGCCATGTGATTAAAACACACAGCTTGCAAATCTGATTCAGAAGTTTCAAGAGATCCAAGTTTCCCCACAGTCAAAATTGCATTACCACAGATGTGTCCCTTAGTGAACATTTATTCTATTATATGCCTTTCTTTTTCACTGTGGCTACCTGTCTGAATCTAACTTTCATTATGATCCTTAAACATGCATATCAGCATTCAAGCTGCATACATTTCTTACCTTAACAGGCCGGTGCAGATCAGGAGCTTTGATGCGCAGGTAGATCTGGCTGGCTATTGACAAGCCGATGAACAACCAGTAGTTGAAACTGAAGTAGTTGATTAACTGGAAGACATCGGGCACAGACAGGTAGATCAGAGACATGCCACCCTGAAAAAGAAGATCGCATCAGGGACACAGGCATCAAAACAACCAAATACACACAGTTCAATACTAAAACCAACAAGAATATGTGATACTAACATTGAACAGTAGGGCAGGAATTGGGGTGAAACGCTTAATGTGGATCATGCACAGCACATTGGGCAGGTGGCCTTCTCTGGAACCAACAAAAAACAACCTGCAGGAGAAACAAAATGTTGAAACCACGTCACCGCGTTTGCTCTTCGTGTTGCTGATATAGGATTTTGTAGAATAGCAAGGTAAATCTGCATTTAGGTGTGCCGTTATGTTCTGACCTGGAAGCAGAGATGATGGAGGAGTTGAGGCCTCCGTAGCAGGATATGGCCACAGACAGAGGGATCAACCATCGACCCCAGCCCAGCACCTCATCTGCAAATGTCTGCGGAGACATTCAACAAAGTTTATTACTGCTCACATTCATTTACTGGTAATCAGTGGTGTTTGCAAATAAAAGTAAAAGAAACAGCTGATTGCTCCAGTAATAAATATGAAAAAACAACAAATTAAGACGGAATTCATACATCGTCACTTATACATCGTCATACAATTTACAACAACTAAACACTGATACACACTTGTATGCAAATCAGAGTAATATCTTTGAAAACTCAAAGCTTTATTAAAGCTTAATGTATATGCGTCTTAAATCAGAGTGTGATTGTAAATGTTTGTAGCAAACCAGATTTAAGTCAAACATTATGAACTGTCAGTACAGTGCTGAGGTGTGAAGCCCAAGTAGTGACAAATCCAGCCCCATGGCAAGTTGGAACATCAGTAACAATGAATACTCTATTAAACTAGAATTACCGCTTTGCTTTCTTTGTCTTTGCCAACCAGTCAAGTTGCAATTTACATTCATGTCTGTCCAAGATGTCACAATGACCTTTGACCACCAAAATCTAATCACTTCAACTTCGAGTCCAAGTGGACGTTTGTGCCAAATTTGAAGAAATCACTTCCATGCGTTCCTGAGATATTGCACCATTCACAAGAACGTGACTGACGGACAACCGGCCACCGCAGACGCAGAGGTATGAAAACATAATAAAAACCAGTAGGACTCTTCTTCCTCCAATGCAATAATCACATCATCACGTCCCCATGTTCCTGTGTGGGGCGCTAACCTCTTTAGCTAAATGAGTTTCCTGCCATCATCTCGATCCTACAGGCACAGATAACCGAAAGGGAGTACCCAACCAGACACTAGTGGCCGTGGCTGCCAGCCAGACTGACCGAGACGACAGGAAGCGAAGATCAAACCCTGCCGTCCCTACAAGGCTGAGCAGATGTTGTCCATTTGGATGAGTTCTGTGATTTATAGAGTTTATAGGTCGGCATTAGTATGCACACGGTCAGACTGATTTGGTTACTGCTCATATACGTCTTCTTTAGTGCACAAGGAGAATGCACTAAGTTACTCACCACAGCAACGGCGTCACTCGTGAGCACTCTCTCTGCATCCATGACGACGTAGTACGCTATGTTGGTCAAGATGTAGATCACGGTGACAATGGGCATGGAAATGGCGATGGACAAAGGCAGATTTCTGAAAGTGAGAAAAGTGGATTTCATTAACTCCAAGATCTCAGTCATGTGAAATTCTCAAGTCAGATTACTTAGTTTTAAGTCAGATTTATCAAATGCTAGATTTACAGATTTATAATGTGTCACATTGTGGGCTTGATTAAAAGCAATGCCATCAGGAATGAAAATCAGTCACGCTTGTTGTAAAACCGTTCTGAAATAACAGATGTCATACCTCTCTGGGTTTTTGATCTCCTCTGTGATAAAGTTCAGTGTGTCCCAGCCAGAGTAGGAGTAGAGCGCTGCATAGAGGGCCAGGGCCATGTCACCAGGGTCCAGTTTGGAGCCTTTGAATGAGTCCTCAAAATTCTGGTCAAAACCTACACCAACACAAGGTTAATTAATGAGCCCAGATCATTAAGATGTATCATCTAAGGCTATATAACTAATATGTAATATTCAGATAACTAGTATAATACCTTGCAATTTATATACACTGTAAGTGGATATGTGCTGGAAGCAGTTTAGTAATAGAAAAGGACAAAAACATAGATGCCAATCAATAACAAGTGCCAAACACAATCCAAAACAATCATAAAATGTCAATACAGTTAATGTAATCTGTGTGGAATTGAAGACATAAAAACACCAAAAGAAGCCATGGAGGAACAACCTTGAAAAACAAGGTTTTGACAGTAAGGTCCTGTAACTTGTTGCAGTTTTGGAGAAAATGTAAGAGCATAAACCAGAACTAGTATACTAGATTGCTGTACTTATTGTATTTGTTTGTTTCTGCACTGTACTTTTGCTCTGGTTCATGCTCTTAGATTCTTGTGTAAACAAGGAGATGCACTTATGACTTCTGGTGACTAGTAGTTCTCTTGAATACACTTATTGTTTACCCATGTTGAATACACTTATTGTAAGTCCCTTTGGATAAAAGCGTCTGCTAAATGACTGTAATGTAATTTAATTGTCAACATTTCTTTATGAATATACAAATTTAATAACATTTTCTATGAGATAAAAGTTACAAAAACGTTTGTGTTAGCTGTCAATTATAGTTCTTATTCCTCAGAATCGATCAGAAAGAAAATTGCAAATAGGTTCATCTCTAATAAAATCTATTAATTCATATGAAACACATTTAATATGGATAGTTTTCTTAGCGAGCTGGTCCAATGCCAAACTTGTATCTATTGGTTAATCAGTAAAATAATGCAGAATTTGTCCAATAAGTATTTAAGTTGGAGCAAAGGTACAGCAGGTACAACATTTACTTTTGCACCGTTTTCAAGAAACTGATATTGGCCGATTTGAAACGCTTTAACCATTTACTGTATTCAGTTTGCCGACTCAATGAGACGGAGTTCATCTTAAATAGTGCAGTAGTGCTTCATCCCTTCAAATTCCAGCCAAATCAGAGAAGTAGTGATAGAGTCATAGTGAGATTTTTGGGAAATCCTACCTTGTCCAAGCTTAACCAGGCCAGTGATGATGATGACGATGAGAGCTAGGACCTTCGCTACGGTGGAGATGACCTGAAGAATAGCCCCCCATTTCACTTTCATACAGTTCACACAAGTCAGCAGACCTGATAAGAGAAAAAGAGGAAGAAAACAGCAAAACACTATTGTCTTAAGTCTGTGGCAACTAAAAGTAGCATCACAACAAACCTTTTCCAGCATCTCAAACTGAGGCCTACAGCCAAGTGGGAGAAAAGTGTGGCACTGTGAGTTGCATAAAACAGTTGCAGCCCTCATAGTATCCCATATGAGAAGAATGCCAGCGCTGGAGCTACAACAGCACCGGAGAGAGTTGTGTACAAGACGAGGACGTTGCGTCAGCGTTGCAACCCTAGTAGTAAGGTTTGGGTATGGAAACAATCAAACATGCAAATACACATCCATTGTTTTTTGTAGGCCTAGTTTGTAAGCAAGCACAGTAGATTTAAGGCAGAGTTGAGAGGAAATCCACAAGTATTAAGTGTAGTTACACACATATCCCTTTAAGAGCAATGCAAACAAAGACTAAGTGAGGCAGCTTTGTTTGGAAAGGTTCACATAACATGAAGGCGTGTCATCTAATTAAACGCACCATGCATGGTTTAACATGCACCAGTAGTGCTGGTAACAAGAACTACCTTTCAGCTATTGTGATAGCTTCTCCTAAACTCTCCCTCAAACAGCCTACAGTTTGCATTTGACTTAACAGGATTTACATATGATCACTGTAAACACAAGAGTGGACAAGTGCAGGGTTCTACAGTTCTACACATGAACAAATGAACTGTGACTAGATGGCATCTTATAGCACCGTCTGTACAGTGACAGACAACAGTTATACTGCATCTAATTGGTGCACTGAGCCTTTTGAAGTGATATTGTTGGTTAAAATTGCTTTTGAGTCCCAGTTCTGGTCAAACCTTCCAACCGCAACAGGTCTTCTCACTATGGATACTATATGACACAGATGTCTCTCACACACACACACACACACACACACACACACACACACACACACACACACACACACACACACACACACACACACACACACACACACACACACACACACACACACACACACACACACACACACACACACACACACACACACACACTACAGGGAGAGCCTTACATATGATGACAGCAGCGAGGAGGCGGACAGCAACATAGGGGGCTGGACAGGAGGTGAAGAAGGGCTGGACCAGGTAGTTGGAGAAGGTCAGAGCTATCACTGCCTGACAAGCTGGCTCAACTATCAACAAGGACGTCCACAGTCTACAGAATTAAAAAGGTCTTCATTATAATGCAGACATGTAGCATATCTTTTGTTAAACTGTATTAAGATAATAATAATTTATAACAGACATTTTCTGTATCTCTACCATTAGGAAAATGGCTTTCCCAATTTCAAATTCAGTGCTGTGAATGCTTGAAAAATAATTATCTTGTATGTTAGTGAACTGTCTCCAATAAAGTTGTAAGAAATTAAAAAATATATTGATATAGCAAAGGACATAGTGTAATGTGTGAGGCTTCTGTTCAAATCATTACTTAATTGAAAGGATGAGATGCTGTTAGGATATGGCAGACCTAGCGGGGAGACTATATGGGGCTATTATTGTAGCAAAACTATTTTCAAATGTGTGTAGAGAGTTGTGTAACTGCATCTTAAATCAGATTTGTGAATATGTACAGGAATCTGAACCTTCTGTGTATTCAGAATCTGGGTGTGCTAGGAATGCTAATTTAGAATTTGTTTCTGACCAATAGCCGACCTTTGTTACCCGATCAATAACCGTTAACCGACAATGCAGGAAGGGTGCTGTGGTTAAAGTGTCCAACAAGCCGCCCAGCTGCCATGATAACCGATGCACAAACATCCATCATCTATGGCCAGCTGCAGTGTGAATGTAGAGTGTGTACATTACATTACAGTCATTTAGCAGACAACTACAATTCAGATACTATCACATTTATACACCGTAGGCATAGCTACGGGAGCACTTTTGGGGTTAAGTGTCTTGCTCAAGGACATATCGACAAGTGACTAGCGGGGATCGAACCGCCAACCCTCTGATCTCCACTCAGCCACAGTCTAAAGTGTAGTAGGCTGTACTGCTACTGAAGCACAGTGAAGACAGGGTGGAAGGCTACAAACAAATATCCACACGACTTTGCAGATCTCTGCCATGGCAGAAATGCAGCAGAAGTCAAATGTAAATGGACAATTCCTTTGAGAGGCCTGCTGAGTTGTAACTGATAACTTGTCTGTATTTCCAGATCTTGGAGAAAAGACTGTTCAGCCGATAATATTGCAATAACATACGCATTCACAGTTCTGTCTACTGATTCATGTATGCGTTTACAGATTTGTCTACACATTTGCAAATCTCAATACAGATTTGGAGACTTTCTTTACATTTACAAATCTGATTATGCGCACACAGATTGAGATAGAGTTACACAACTCTCCACGCACATTTGCAAATAGTTTCGCCACAATATTGGCTTCATAACACAAACCATTTGCTTGGGGAAACTAAATCTACTATACTGAGCTGTATGTGTGAGCTTTTGCATTATAAGTTACAAATATATATGCTAAATATTGTAATACACTGCAGGTAATAATGTCAGAAAAAAAAGACAGTTGGGCACTAAGTCAATTTATGAGAGATAATCACATCTGTACCTGCTAAAAATACCAGCTGTCAAAAAGGGACCCGACATACAGTAGAGAGAACAGTGCACTGAACCCTGTACTTATATGTGCCATATGTACAATATAGTCCAAAACTCATGTTAGTCACACTATACTTCATGTTTGGTAGACTTGAAAAAAGAACATATGGTAGATCAAGTACTGCATTTCTAGTGTGTGTAGTTTCCATGACGAGATGTTAATAGTATGTTTACAGGGAGAAAGAGTAAATTAAATGCATACCGTACAAAAGCTAATAAACCGCCGAAGGCCTCCAGGATGTAGGCATAGGAGGCTCCCGATTTACGGATGGTAGTACCCAGCTCAGCATAGCACAACGCTCCAAACACTGAAAATATCCCTCCAATAGCCCACACCACCAGGGACAGGCCAAAAGAGCCTGTGTACATAAGAACCCCCTGCAGGACAACAAATGAGAGCAGAGAATAAAGAGCAGATGACATCATATATGTATAAGACATACAAGAAAGTACACTTTCAAGAAAGAAAGACACATTAAAGATTTTCATTACATACTAGAGTTGTTTCACTTCTGGTTTATTGTCTAACTTGTTTGGTGAGTGGGGTTGAAAATATGTAATTCAAGTGCATTGCCCTGTTTGTTTCCGGGTTGGTTTCAGTTTTATGAGTGATGTGTAAGCTGTCAGTTGAACTGGCACAAAGACAAAAAAAAACGAAAAAAAAAAAACCTTACCATTAATCACAAAATAAATTTTGCAATCAAAGAGCAAGAAACTGTTCTTTTTACGACACAAAAATCTATTTGAATCAGGGCAAATACAGAAATCAATTGGGCTAACAAAGCAGAGACTCTTACCTTTGGTGAGACGAAGATACCGGAGCCTATCATATTTCCCACGATCAGACAGACCCCATGGAGAAGGGAAATCTCCTGCTTCAGCCGCACACCGCTGCCCTGAGAAGCTGAGTCTACCTCAGCGACCATTGTGAGGGGTTAAACCGCCTTCAGCCCCAACTCAGATGATGTAACAGGGAAGTGATAAGGAAGACTGACTAGTTCCTGGAAGCGCCAGAAAGTGACACAAGGTGAAAGAACAGAAAAACAATATAGTGGAATGTAATGGGGGGGTAGACCAAGAGGAGAAACAGGGAGGAGAGAGTGTCACTGGAAGGCGGAGACGTTTGGACGTTTTAAACAGCCATTGTTGAATCCGAGGATCAATTCTCCACCGGGATAATCTGTAACAAAAACAAGGTAAGCTTGACTCCAGTCTGTCATTGGCATATATCCTTTTATTGCCTAATTGACACTTAGGGGGCCATGGGGTAACTGCAAATGAATGAATGAGTGACAGAATGGATTCAATTAACGCCTTCCTAGATTCATGAGGTGCTTTCCAAATAAGAAGCAGTAAGTAAGACACAAGCCAACAGAAACCACAAGCCTACTACTAACCAGCTTCACTAAACTGCTGTTTGACAGAAGCCCTTTTTCACAACCAAAGAGATTGTTTCCGTATAAACACAGATCAGACTAGTGCAAGCGTAAGATGGGAAGCCTTCAAAGCTTACATTGGGAGTGTGATGGTGAGCTGTACAAGCTTTAGGCCTAAATCAACGACTCACTATGATGTGTTAATCATTCTTGAGGTCCAACTTTAAAGTTTTGGAGCAATATCTATACCACACTGATAACCCATAGACACATAAGGAGCTCCTTGTGTTGAGACTTCACTAGAAAAACTTATGGAAATCTCCTTTGGTTTAAAACAAGTGTGTTAAAACATACATTCAGCTATAGAATCCACCTTCATATCCATCACACATGCTCTTTCCATGTTTGAAACAAACATAGAAACAAGGACTAAACTTAACAAAAACCCAGATGAATAAGTAAATAACTAAGACTTAAATACTGCCCCACAGCAAAATGGCTTTTAAGCAGTTTTACACACTGTTACATTGTAAAAGAGCACAGATCACTGTAAGGGCTCCAGTACAACGGCGCATGTACATGCTGCAACTAGCATGAATTTCACTACATTTTTGTCTTTATTTGTTGTTGTTGTTTTTATCGCGTTTGTCACTAATATGACTGAATACATTCATCAACATATAACATACTTTTTGGGTTGGTTTTTTTGTTTGTCATACTGAATTTCATTGTGTATCCCTCTGTTGCATAATGACAATAAATTATCCTTTAAATCAAATCAAAGTTAAAAAATGTTGATGTTAGGTAAAACAACCTAAGAGAAAGGATCATACTGTAGATAGAAATGCACATCTTTGCTTATTGCTTAAACATTTACCATGGCCATGTTTGTAACAATAAAGTAATGTTCACTTGGTGCTCCGTTTTTTAAATTGTGGAATTATCTCACATAACCCAACTGTTCGCAGTGTAAGGCATAGATGATTAAAAAAAACTGATTGCCAGTTATTGACATATTTACTTGGGGATATAGTTGACTTTAAAATGCCACAGTTGTACAGTTTTCAGTCATTCAATGACACAAGCACTGCATATTAATCATCTGACAAAATACTGACTTTAAAATGTACTTTCATTCAAAGTAAAAAAAAAAGAAAGAAGAAGATTTGGTTGCAGATTAACAGCTGCTAAGATTTAAATGCTTTTCCCTGTTTCACATTTGCCAGACAATTAAAAAAAAAGCACAGTACTAATGGGTTTGTGAGGGACAGGCGCCACGTGTCCCAGTACTAGACTAATGACATTACTGTAGGGTCTGCTCTGCAATAAGGCTGCTGCAGTTAAGTGCTCTTGTTCATAAAGTCACAAAACAAAACATCTCTGTGGAGCAAATGATTATAATCTCCATTTCCACAACTTTACCCCCTGTTGACAAGGGAAACGCATGTAGAAGTTAATTAAACTAACTTATTAGACGTTATTGAGGACGATACATAAAAGGAATCCACTTCCTCTCATGTGTCAAAACACAAGTTTACAACTTACACGTACTGCGGTCACAAAGCACACAGGATGGAGATGTGAAACGTGGACTCGGACTATTTTGTGATGACATGATCTCTCAACGTCAAATTAACGCGTGTGACTCAAAATGTTAAATTAATCAAAACACCCGCTCATGTTACTCCTCTATAAAACAACAACAAATAATTATTAATGACTAGCGCCAGATCTGCTGTTAGCCTATTAGCACTGGCCTGGCACATGCTTAAAAGAGGACAGTAACGGATCAATTAAACCCGTACATCACTACGTTAACGCCATTTAACTTAGCTTACACTTGTATCCATCTCAACAACACGCATCTTAAACTGGCTGTGCAGCGACTCTGAACTGTGGCGTTAAGCTAACGGAGCTAGCCGAGTTACCACACTGATGCAACATGCTTGATGCAGTTGATGCTAACGTTAGTATGTGATGTAACGTTAGCTCGCGTTAAACGACGGTTGCAACGGTTAAGTGTGAGTGGAGACACGTCTCCTACATGCCTTTACTAGCACCGGCTAGATAATGAATCTACCTGATAATAAAAGAGGAACTAGTTACCTTTGTGGTGCTGTCTTTTTCTTCCTCCAATAAAGCAAGCAGCAGTTTTACGTGTTGTGCTTCTTCTGCATTATGTGACCAATTGTAGAAGTCCTAAAGCAGTGAACGTCTGCAGTAAGCTCCACCTTATATCATCATCATCATCATCATCATCTACAGCCTAAGGGCCGGGCACCACCCACCAGAGTGGCTATGACGGGGACACAACCAGTCAAACACGAACGTTATATATACATAAATACAGAGAGTAAATAAAGACAGTAAACTAAACACAAACGTGAAAGCAGCAGCGTATTGATTTACGTTTGAGCGGTGATGCGGTCACACCTGTTTCATTTGTTAAACTGCACTTTATTTTCATCTTGTTTATCTAGCCTCTATTGTACAGCCTGATCTGATTCGAGCATTCAAGCAATTTATATTTTTGAAAGCTTATATATTTTCTTGTAGACGCTTACTTTAAATATTTTATGTTCATGAACTGTTCATATCTACAGCATCATACGAGCCACAACTAAAAACTCTCTTCTGGTTAATTAGTGACCATTCATATACGTATCTTGACATTTGCGTATCGCCTTAAATAAACAGTAGCCCTGGCCTATGAACTGCTATCTTTACAAACACACGCCTTTTGATAAGGAACATGGAGGTGGTGTATGAACGTGGTGGTCGCCTCTGTGTTTAATGCACATATTCAGTTGTCAATAAAACTCGCACAAACATGCCGATAACTGCAAAAACCTGATATGAAGTAAAGTGGACACGTCTTGCTGAGTGTGCATGGAGCTTGGCCAGCCTATACACTGCATGATTGTGCAGGTGGTGTCTTGTAAAATAGTTTCCTTCAAACCATACATTCCTCAAGCGCATATAACCTGAGATGTGCTGCTGCCTAGTGGTTGTTGATTTAATGATTCCACCCACCTATTTGGCAGGTTATGATTTCACCATCAGTATTTTCTGCGGTTACATAGAGATGATCACTGGTATGATTTGGCCTTTTGACTGTATACATTCACTATTATAGGGATGCGTTAAGCCGCGGGTATTATTTAATATGAGATATGAAAACTGTAATTCTCCTTCTCCCTGATTCTCCCAGAATGACATGCATGTTTAGGTTTACAAGGCCTAACATCCAAATGGTATGAAAATCTTATTTACATTTTTATTTAGATCTTAATGTTCTCTTGTGAAGAGTCATTCTTCCTCGCAGCATGGACAGATAGCAGAACTGTGCTCTACCTACTCATCGACACAGAAACAAAGAGGGAAACACCCATCCTGTTGAGGACCTGAACGCTCCATAAGGGGCCATGGGGTTTGTCAAGCCTTTGAGAAAGGGGAGGCTCGTCAAGGGGTGCATGATAGCTATAGGAGGCACATAAACGCTCATTAGTGACCCAGTGTAAAACCCACCAGATTGTGATATGTTGAGACTTCCTGTCAGTCGTTTCACAATAAAGCCTTTTAAAATATGGCTCATCTTAATGTGGGTCAAGGTGTCATTGACTGTTTGCCAATGCTAAATCTCTCTCTGTATGAGAAACTCAACATAACCCAGCCTTACCAAAGCATTGTCTCTCTCCTTTTAGGGTAAGTTGCTAGAACAAATAGTTACCATTAACTTTAAAAGTTGTGCGTTTCCCTTCCGTGCATATTGTGCAACATGCTAGGTCTGCAACCAACCTAAAAATTACTATCAATATCAATGCATCTGTTGATTATTTTCTCGATTAAGCAGCTGGTCTAGGCTAGAAAATGTCAGATGATAGTGAAACATATAGGGTACATCTTATATTTTCTCACAGCACAAGATGATGATGTAGGCTATTCATATAGCCTATTTTTTATGTGACAACATTTTTAATTTTCAATTCAGTTTACTATCATAGACATAATAAGTGAGGACCAGGGAATTGTTTTATGTTTCTGTATTTAAAATTAGTGACAATCGCCAATTCATTTTCTGCCCATTGATAAATTGACTAATCTTTGCCTCTAAACATAATATCAGAGTAGTCTATGATCGTATTATCGACATTCTACTGCGTCAATCCATGTTCATAATTGGTACATGTCCTTTATTCTGAAGGGCTAATCAGACCACTTCCGGTTTAGTTCTAGTTATTTCCCGCTGACCTGACGCAGCTCATACCAGACCACCAGGCGCACCGGCAGTCCCGTCTCTGCTGACTCAGTGCCTTACCAGCAGTCCCCTCTCCCCGAGATACCGCATCCAGCAACCGACGCACCTTCCTCTGCTCAACCGGCTCCGACACCACCACCACCGTACAGAAATGGCTAAGACCGCAATCGGTGAGTTTTTGCACATTGACTTTATTTTCTTTTTGTGAGATAGCAGCGTCTTCGCAGGTTTGAGGATGCTGAGATACTGTGGCGACACCCATGGCACAAAAGGATGCTGAGGGTTGGTTGATTAGAGGGAGCGGCCAAACTCCACTGCAAGTCACTCCTTTACAGTGAAGTTGCAAAATTGAAGCAGAATTATTCAGTTTTTCAATCTTTCTTTTAAGAGTATTTTTTTGTGTGGTTATTGCTTGATCCTAAATCCAAATTAGTGGCGATCAATATGAGATTCAGTTTGCAAAATCAGTGACGCATATTTTTTAAATTTCACTTTTAAAGCAAGCGAATGAAAGATAATTAATCCATATCGACACAAGAAAGGCGATTTTTATTTCCTCACACAGCAGCATTTTGTCGATGCCTGCCTGCCGCACCTGACTCAGAGCCGTGCAGCATAATGCAGCGCCAGCGACCCCACCCAACATCTCCGTTCCCTTCATAGCAAGCCAGCCGCTCTCTCCAGGGTGTGAAATGTTTTACCGTGACAAATCTCCTTATGGAAACTGGGCCATCCTACAGTATGTAGCTGTACTGGAAAGCCTGCGCAACCAATTTTGTGGGTGACCGCTAAAAGGCATGAATAAGAGAGAGAGGGAGAGAGAGAGAGAGAGAGAGAGAGAGAGAGAGAGAAAAAGAGAGAGAGAGAGAGAGATGATAAAAAGAGCATCCTTTTCCAGAATTGCTTTGCAGTCCAGGGAAGAATTTACGACTGGCGATGAAAATGAATGTCGTCTCAGGAATTTCAGAACCCAATCCTATTTGGAGGGTTATAGACTGTAAACATGACCTATTATATTGGATAACTGTATTATTATTGAGGCGTTAGTAGTAATGTGACAGTATTTGATAGAAATAAAAAAAATAGATTGCATGGTATGGCAGGTGGTAGGCCTCGTATGTGTGCCATCCTATGGATTTCCACATCAAGGCTTTATATATTTTCTTATTTATGTGTTAATTAGATTATTTGAACATATCACTTTGGGAGGCCTATAAACACCAGACGTGACCTGCAGGCTTTATCGAAAAGAAGCCTATAATCATATCTGACATTAAAGATAGTGTGTTTGCTTTAAGGGGTGCGTATTAAGGCTGAAAAGTGCAAAGTGCGTGTGGCCAGTCTAGGGGATAGTCTGTTTGTTTTCTGCTTGACTAAGCACTTGATGGATGGAGGGGCATGCAGACAGACAGTGGTAAGGGGTCCTGCATGGTGTCTGCGCTGAGGGACACCGGCAATCAAGCCCTGACTGTTATATTTATTCCCCTCTCCTCCTCCTCTTCCTCCTCCTCCTTTTCCTTCCTCCGTGATTCGAGCCGTGGGCAGGCTGGAGGGGATGGGCAGGGAGCAGACACTCTGGGTGAAAGCAGTCATCATGCCAGTCAGCACCCAGCAGGTCATTGAGTTCATGTCGGCTACAGAAACACATGTGGAATTTAATTCTAGCAAAAACACCGTAGGATTCATTTGTCAATAAACAATGACAATTGTAGGATTATAGAAGACAGGATGAATATGTATGTATATATGTGATTGCAGGTTTTTTCCTTCCTTGAAGCTGAGAGCTGTCGATAGAGACATCCTAAAGCCTCTAACAAGATGTATCAACTATCCCACAAACAAACGCGTGCTAACAACCACTTCCGTGTGCATTAAGGCCTCTTAAGCCCTTTTCCTGATCTTATCATGCACACTTGTCATATCCAATTAGGTGTGGTCATTCAGCTGGTTCCCCTATAAATCAATTCCTTTGTGTGCAGAAACAGAGGCTTCTCGGGCATCATCAATTTAAAGCAACTACTCACATCCAAACGCAGCTTCATTTCTCATCTTATCACCCGCATCACTATTGTCTTAATGGTCCATGTGTATAAAGCTCAAAAGACTCCCGGACTCATAATTCATGCTGATTTATCGCCGAGTCTCATCGATCAATGCAGCACACTCCCATTCCTGGTTCAGTAGACTGCTGCTCTTTAAAACGAGGCTGCGAGGAAGAGGTGACATCAATCCAGCGGTGATGGTACGCCATACTCTCATGATTTGTTCATCACTTGTGAAAATCAACATCAGGATGAGACAGTTTAGAGATTTTAGCGTCGTAGTTTGGCAAATTTGATGTTATCCTCAGGTGTTTTAAATGGTAAATTCTGGACGTTACACACAGCTCCCTCTATGGTCTGCACTTTTAATAATGCACTGATCTGGAGCAACTGGTTGATTAATTATTTAATCGATTGACATTTTCTGTATTTATTATTGGAAATTATATAAACCAAAAGATTATTGATCAATTGAAAAATATCCTTATTTGCAGCATTGTGCACTGATTTGGTGGACACAGGGTGTGGCCCATCAGCCCATCCCTCCTACATCAAATTACTTGACTTGCCCTTGATCATCTGGGTGTCGTATAGTTTTATTTAATAGCCAATTTTGCCGTGGTAATATCTTCATAATTTTGTGACTATATTGTTGCTGGGTGGCACAGCTGTAAAGGGCCTGTATATGCCGAACACAGACGCCAAGCCCATATTGCTGCCAGGTTACTGGACCCAGGAAGGCAGTAAACGCTGCGATACACACGGTCACAGTTTGCTCGTAGCCTTGTCAACAGTGTCTTACTTATGTTTCTCACTTTGTGCCTTTTTGCTCAAAGCGACTCTATTGCCAGTTTAATTTTTTAGGATAGGGGTTGGGTATTTAGAAGAGGAAGATGGCAGAGAGGAAGAGTGTGGCAGAGAGAAATAAATGTACCAAACAGAGGTGTGGTGGTTTTTGCTAACGCAGAATTGAAGCTCCCATGAGATGCAGAGAGTGGAGCGATATGTAGACTAAAAAAAGAGAAAATTGGGATTGAGAGGGAGAATACATCAGCAACAGATGAAACGGGGGCTTGGGGATGCAGAAGGTGCTGGGGAAGAGGGATGCTTGCGGGGGAGGACGTACAGTAGATACTGATGATCTACACTCTTTGGCTGATGGATTGGAAGATGCAGTGCAGTTTGCTGGCTGTGTGTCTGTGGTCGGAGCAGGAGGAGCAGCTCTCTGAGAGGATGCAGAGCAGGCTGGTTGAAACCAGCCTGCTGGAGTGGAGTGGGAGCATTGGTGTGGTGTCATGTCTGTCTGAAATGATTTTGACTGACCCAGCATGTCTGAAACTCAGCCGATATCTTTGAACCGACGCTGGTGTTTGGACACTTCCTGCTGTGGAACTTCATTCTGGATCATTTGCCATTTTTATGTGCCTGACCTACTGGGAATGGGCTTATTACTGCAGCGGTTACAGAAGGAAAAGATCTATTCTCACAGGAGAAATACAGAGGCAATTTCATATTTTTGCACAATGGAGAATCTCATATATTTCTGATTAGGATATTAAAAAAAAAAGTGCAGAAGATAGAGAGCTGTTTCAATTTACAGTGAGTGCTTATCTTCCACGAAGCTCTGATAGTCAGATAATAAAACTCAACAAACCAGGATAGAGCTGCAACGATTTGACAAACAATCAAACGATCGACAGAAAATAATTCTGCAACTATTTTGATAATTGATGAATCCCTAGTAAACATTTGATGGTTTGCTGCTTTTCTTTGTTTGATATAATTGTAAATGGAATCGTTCTGGGTTTTGGATTGTTAGTTGTACAAAACAAGACAATCAATGACATCGTTATGAGCTCTGGGAAATTGTGAACGGGACAATTTTTTTATATTTTATAGACCCAACAAAATAGCCAATTCTTTGAGAAAATAATCAGGCCAAAACTAAAAATCTAGATCTAAATGAAAATATTATTGAACACAGAAAATCACCCAGAATGTGACAAACACTGAACAAGAATCTCTGATGATCTGCTCCATGAGCACTTAACTCAAATTACCTGCTCCACTGAATTGTTAACTGCTTGAGTCTTGAGCGGTTAAGTGGGGTTGTGTGTGGGAGAAAATGGCTACTGGGGTCTTATACACCGCACTTAATGAGCCTGTGACAACCCTCCAAAAGCTCTGCCCTCTCCCCCTTTTGTCAGCAGAAATGGTGCAGTCCGCTAATTACAAATGAAAGCGCCATTCACCTGCAGTGGCTGCTTCCATTAGGCTGTCCTCGGGGCAGTTGATGGTGGCTGGAAGTCCCACTGGGAGCTGCCCCCTTTACTGGTCTTTAATCTTCCTGTCTGGGATTCATGTTTATATCAGAAAGGTGTTACCATGACGGTGAAGCAGCCAAACATTTTCTCCATCTTCCTCCAACCTCTCTTTCCTTTCATCTGACAGTTTTGTGTTTCTCTAAAACACCTTTATCTCCATTCCTACTCAACCCCTCTCCTTTTTTAAACCCCTCCCATGCTCCCACCCTCTCACGCTTCCTCCTCAGGGAAGGGGTTAACAAGGCCATGAGAGAGTAGTGAGAGCTACATCTGAGAGTTGATCACATTACGGTGGCGTCTGCCAGTCTGCAGGGCAGAAAGTGAGACGCAGAGACAAGAGGAGGAGAGAGTGAGCAGGGAATATGAGTGAGGAAGAGGATTTGTATTAATCATACTGTACACCATATACCCCACCACGGTGAAGCTCTTTCACAGCGAATCTCATTTTGGGCTATGCTATTGTAGCTCTCTGCAAATCATAAATCAACGTGGCACCCTTCAGCCCTGCAGGACCTGTACTCTGGGTGATGGATTATGTTATATTATGACAGTTGGTATGCAAATCTCCTCCATGGGACAGTGTACCTTGACAGAACACAGCAGCCATGAGCAGAAGCAGAATATTTCACAAGCTGCTGTGCGTTGCAGATATTTTTGCCATTCTCCCTACAGGGACTGCCGCTGAACTCTGGGCTCACATTACAAAGTAGTAGATGCCAATAAATAAATAAAAAATCAAGGTTAGACAAGGTTGGGTGTTCTTCAGTTTTCTGTTTTTTTACCGTCTGCCCTTTGGAGCACTTTGTCCCGCCCTATTGAGCAGAAGCAGGTTGCCAAATACAACCAGTATGATTTGATGCCAGCTTTGCCTCAGTGTTATTAACTTTTTGAACCATAAATGACCCAGGGTTGGACAGTCTTATTGCTGTGTTGTGCTGATAAGCTAAACCCTCAACTATTAGCCTCTATCCACAAGCCACAGACAAAGAAGATAACAAACAACCCAAACGTTATCCCAACATCCATCGTAAAAGCCAAAACACAAACAAAAGAAATTATGGTGTTTTTTGGTGTTAGTCTCAGAACGGCTGGGAGGCAATAGGGCATTGGTCTGACTTTGTTAATGAATAATAATGCATAGCTGATGATGTGTGGGGAATCCTGCGGGGATGGCAGCATCTTGGCTGTTGGGGAAATTAGGCCAAATAAGGACACATCCATCCAGCTCCCCTCGCAGCTCGGTAAAAACAAAAGCCACAAAATGCATCCAAAACCCAGGGCAGCTCGAGCACGAGACATCTTTTGATGAGGTTTTCTTTTTGGAGGACTTGATGAATAATTATTTACATCAAAGACCTCCTGTGGAGGTAGAAGTGGGTTAATGATGTTTCTTCTTTTTGTATGTTAGTAGGCTAATGATATTTTGTGTATGTGCATGTGTGCACTCAGTTTACATACACACAGTCAGTTAACACACAGTCATGTTTCATGTTTCTTGTTTCCTCCGCAGCTTACAAAGAGAAGATGAAGGAGATCTCAGTTCTCTCATTCATCTGCTCTTGTCTGTACCCGGAGACCCCCAAAAACATCATGGGTGACTTTGACGGTACGTGGCAATCAAACAGATTTATATTTCCATCTTCTTTATGAAAAACGTGCTTGAATTAAAATTAAACAAAAGACTGTTTCTGTCTGTCTTTCTTACACGTTAATGCACACACATGCAGACATGGCCATCAAGCCCATTAACAAGCGGGCCTCAGGCCAGGCCTTTGAGGTCATCCTGAAGCCGACCTCTCCTGTGTCTGATGCTGCCCACTGCGTCACCACCCCCCCAAAGAGGGACGTTTCCCTGGAGGACATCCAGAAGAAACTGGAGGCAGCTGAGGAACGGAGGAGAGTAAGGACGTTTCCATTAATTTTCATTGCACCCAGCTGCCACGCATCACTTTGCTTTTATAAGCCACAAAAAGCTTTTTTTGATACCCAAACAAAACCATTTCTGACCCAAAACATGAGAAGAAGTGCTGCTGGTATAGTGATGCTGTAATAACTACTAGACTTCACTTGACATCTAATTTGATGGCTGGATGTTTGGTTTGTCATGGGTCACATTGACCACTGAAAACTCTAATCCAACATTGGCTAATTCATGCATCTCATTGATTTGAATGTCAATTCAGTCAATACAAGCAGCTGGCATATCCAGCAGCCCACCAACAAATCAATCATTAAAATCAATAGCTCAGTTTCACATTGTCTGCATCCCCAAACATCAGATTTCCAATACTGTGGGTCAAACATTCAGTTTATCATTTGTATCACAGTAAATGCCAAGAGAGAATGAAGGTGTCAAGGAGAGAAATTCTCTCACCTCCAGACATTTTTATAGTTAGCATTAATAAGTCTGATTAGTTGCAACAGCGCTGAGTCATGCTTCAATTCTAAGAAAAATCAATCGGGTGGTTTTCAGTAAATGACTGTCTCCCTATCGACCCCTTGCTCTCCGACTCATTTCCCCTCCTGCTGACCGTCTCTCTTCCTTCCAGTCCCAGGAGGCACAGGTACTCCGGGCCCTGGCTGAGAAGCGGGACCACGAGCGTGACGTCCTGCTGAAGGCCATGGAGGAGAACAGCAACTTCAGCCGCATGGCGGAGGAGAAGCTCCAGGTGAAGATGGAGCACATCGAGGAGAACCGGCAGGCTTACCTGGCTGCCATAATGGAGCGCCTGCAGGAGAGGGTGAGGAGCAGAGACGTAGATATGCTTGGGTCATAAATCTGAAAAAAAAAAAAAATCTCTCAATTATTCTGATTATTTGGATTTAACTGTTGAATTATATTATCTGTACAGTACGTTTTATTAATATAAACAGTAAGCTCCTATTTATTTATTTATTTAAAATTAGTGATTTACAGTAAATTTGGGTGCACATTAAAACAAAAAAAAATGTGTCAAATAATGTAAAAACTGGTTGCAAGAAAACAATAGTTAGCGGGGTTCAATCAAAAGCAGCCAACAATGTACACAGGAAGTCAATGTACACAGGAAGTCACTGTAGCATCACAACATAACATTTAGTGATATTCATAAGGTTTAGAGTGAACAGGAAATTTCTGATAAGGCTAATGTAACTGAAGCTTCGAGGTATACAATGTTATTTGTGTCAGCCTTATTCTATTGGCTACCTTTTTTACTCTTCACTATGAACGAGTTATGGGTTAGCAGGCTAACACTAGCTTTGTGGTTGTAGTTGGCTCAGTTAGCTACGGAATAATTACTCCAGGCAGTTACCGGGCTTATAAACTCGATAATAACTATGCAAGAATCAGCTATATTTGTGGTGCAAGTAGTTTTAATTTAATGACGCGTAAATATCCACTTATGTTGCAGCTATAAGTCTGAACTAAGGCAGTGCAACTGATACAACTGGCTCCTGCTGAGGAGTGCGATGAAAGAGTGAGAGGATTTATAACAAGTGACAGGAGAATGATTTTTTTAAAAAGGGTAAGGAGGGCTGATACACTTGATATCCGTAATGGAGCACCTTTCAGAGAAGATTTAGGTCTGATAAAAAAGATATGAAGTAAGCTTTCACTACAAAGGTCAAAGAAGAGGAATGGTGAAGTGAGCAGGAAGTGAATGTCAGGAAAGGCCTGGCTGCAGAGAAAACCATGACACGCTCAATCTGTGTTTTTTCTAGGAGAGGCATGCTCAGGAGGTGCGCCGGAACAAGGAGTTGAGAGAAGAAGTGACAGCGTGAGAAGCCCCAACAGGTTCTACGTCCCACCTCCAATCCCCCCAACCCCAACCACCACCACCTACCCTGAGGAACACCCCTCTCCCCACCTTATCCCACATGTCCCCACCTTCTCCACCCCTCCGCCATACTCCCCCCATACTACTATGAAACTACCACAGCCTGAGACGCCACCCCGAGACAGTGGGAGGTTCAAATGGGGGTGGGGGTGGAAAAAAACAGCAAAAATAATTTAGGCAAAAAAAGAAAAATTAATGTCTCCAACCCACTCTTCCCAAAAAGAATGTTTTTGCCCCGTTTCAAATGAGAAGAAAAAAAATCTAATTGACATGCGACAGTGGGTATTGGTTTTTGTAAATACTTCTTTTTTTGTTATATACAGTACGATACAAGCAGCAAAAGTATTGATTGCAGTGTGCCATTTTTTCTATATAAGTTTCCTCTCTCCTGCTTAAAATATGGATGTAATTATTTGTTAATTTCATGCTTTTGTTTTGTTCATTTCAGCCTGAGAATCATTTCAGGCGTAGGTGTTTGTTGTGAGTTTGCCAGCTAGCTGATGTGTGCTGCGATTGGTTGCGTCGTCACAAGGCCCGCATGCTGGCTCCGTTCCCTCATCCCTGCGAATGGGCACTCATTTGACCTAGCAGATCTGGAAACAGAACTGGATCTGTGTTTGGTTGGAGTGATTTTCCATCCAGAGTTTGCCAATGTTCCAATTAGCGAGGGACATGGGCGGGAGAGTTGCCAGAAGGAACGGGGACAGTTTGCTTTCTTTGGAGACTGCAAGTTGTCGCTGCACATCCACTCCTGTGAGGTAGATGGTGATTGTACCACAGGAGAACACCATAGCATTTAATGAGCCCATCCTCATCCTCCTTCCCTCCGTCTGCGACCTCTTCATCTCTCCACATACGTACATACTGTAGAAGCACTCACTCACACGCTCTCCACATGGGCAGGCATTTAGCCAATCACGGCACAGAGCTCAGGAGGAGCTCGCTAAAATTCTGTCCATTTGGCACCGGAAAGCTTACATAACATCCTTGACCAATGGCGGGCCTCTTATATTCCTCAGCTTACAATCACAAGTTACTGTACTATACAACACAACTGAGGTTAAAGTGCATCTCAAGAACGCTGGAGTGGAAGTTACTGTGAATCTTAAATTGGAGAAAATACAAATAAATTGCAGCTTTCTCCATTTCATAGAGGCTAGAGTAGTGCCCAACATCTCATCAGCTCCTGCTGTAATCATCACACTTCACTCCTAGACACAGTCAGCGCCACCGAAAGGTTGGTACAAGAAAGATATTTAAGCCATAACAGGTACAGTTGCAACAACAATTAAAACAAAGTATTGCCATCTGTAAAGGTGTACATGAGTGTATTAAAGGAATGTCGGTCACACACGCACGGTAGGCCAATAGATGTGCGCGAGTGAGTGTGTGTGTGTGTGTGTTTTGCAGAAATGGCAGGTAGATAACAGAATGTTTGTGCCATGTGATATTGACCCGGTGAAGTAAAACCAACGCCATTACAGTGTGTAACAACATCACAGACAGACGACCCTACCTGCCTCTCTCTTTCTCTCCTCTGTCCATTTGTGTGTATCCCTCCTCTCCACGTATATCTTTGTGAGCAAGCAGTGGTTAATAAAGATTTGGGGTTCAGTGAATGAAGCTGGCTTTGAGAGTGACTTCTTTCAGATACTGTGTTCTGTTCAGTTGTGTTTCCAATGTAGCATTCAGGTAATGCCGCTTGAACAACATATCAGATTAGAACACTGTGTTGAGACACAAATTACCATGTGGATTTTCATTGTATTACAATTAATCAATTATTAATTTGGTCTGTGAATGTCTATAAAATCAGAAAACAATAGAAAATGCCCATAACAATTCCCCTGGTGGGACCAATTCACTCATTCAAATTAGTTTTTTCCAAAGTTTCAATTTCACATATCATGAGTTCACAACGCATGTGAAGTCGATTCAACTTAAAAACCAGTAAGTTTACATTAAGTTAACCCTTTAATGTCCTCACTAAGAAAAAAGCTAGGGACTTTCCATTTTCTATTTCCTTGGGGCAATAATGACAAAAACAATGTTTTTTTTAAACAGACCCCCATACAGATTTTTTAATATAGGTCTCTACCAAATGGATGAGATGGGGCATCATAGTAAAAGTAATATAGAAACCATTTGGCTGTTATTATGCTAGTAATACTGTATGTTAGTATTCAAACACGTTTACATTTTTTACCATGAAGTTAGTAGGATTACCAGTACTAGTACTATGTTCATGTATTTATTCTAGACATTAAGCTACCTTGAAAACATCTCAGAAACTTTTTTTATTTACCCAAAAAATTGTAAATGGATCATCTTAGCATTACTAATTTTATAATTAAAAGACAATTCAACTGTTTGGTCGAACATGTTCATTAATTAATGAATTAAATCAAACTGCTGATTTTTGCATAGATATAATGGAATGACATTAAATGTAGGCTTACACATTAACAACAAAGAATGATCACACTTTTCTTTCGAAGCAAATCATTTAACTTACATTATTCGTTTTACTACCTTGACCATAGAAGCACGTTTTTTTTAGAAAATTCTTAGACTTTATTGTATCAAATCCCATATTTCTGATAACTATGATATATCTAATAAGTATGCTTACCTTTGAAAACTTGACCAAACAAAAGTGCTCATCATGTTTGGAGTGACTTTTGTTATTGCCAACTTCCTGTAAGAGAAGAACTGAGAAGGCTTACTATTCAAAGACACAGTGACATCTAGTGGATTCTTTTAGCGTAACATTCCAAAACAGAGTGGTAGAGATGGCTCAGTCAGGTTGTGTCCAGTTCATCACATTTTTCATGAAGATATAGTGACTCAAAATGTGCTCTACCAAACAGTCGAGCAGAACATTAAAAATCAGTTTATTCCATTAAATTCCTGTACTGAAAACATTGGCAATCTGTTTTAAGATGAGAGAACAAAACATTTTTAAATTAGCAAAATGTTGACAGAGACCAGATATATAAAGGTAAGTTATTCCAATCAGGAGCCCCCAAAAATAAAAGCTTTTGTTTTTGTTACCACCTTTTTTATATACAAAGGGAACTATAGAGAGGAAAAATCAGCTCCACACTGATATGTTTCAACAGCGAACTACTGCTTACAATTTAAAGCATCAATAATGGTTCAATATGCACAATAATGTAACACTTCCAGCATCATATTATTGTCATTCTGCATTACTAGTGCTTTTGGTACTTTAAGTACATTTATTGAAGTATTTTTTAAGCAGTAGTTTTACTTGTAACATATTATGACATTGTGTTATTGCTACTTTCACATAAGAATGAATGTCACTAGCTTTCCCTCTGTCCTCTCCCTGTTCCATGGTCTCAGTTGATGAAGTACCATTTATGACCAGCTGGGGGAGACAAAAGACAAGTTGTCTCATTGACCTTGTGGTTTTGGCTGCAGTGGAGCTTACATCACCACCTGGCTCTGCATCATCCTCAGCCATAAAATAAAAAGGTTAAGGAGAATGACGAGAGGGATCACAGAGGAAAGACAGAGTGTGCATTTTGGAGAAATAGATGAAAGAGCAAGTTTTTTGGCGAGTGAATGAACTTTTGGTGCAACAAGAGAGGTTGACGGCATGCAAGAGCTGAGAACAGAAGGTGCAGCTGGTGCGAGCTGAAACGATGGCAGAGGGACAAAACTGTGTGCACACTTCCTTTCTCGCAGCTTTTCAGTCCCTTTCTTCTTCTCTCCCTTTTGATCCCCCCTGCCCTGTTTCTTTCTTCCCCCTTTTCCCTCCATTCCCCACTCTATGCTCCATTCCTCCTTCCTTTCCTTCTTCAACCTCATCCAACCATCCCTCCCTCCTTCTTTCCTCCTCCTCTAGTTCCCACGGAGCGCATGGGGCCAGCCGGGCTGCTATTGTCCAGGATATCCCCTCCTTGTTAATGGTTTCCTGTGCACACACAGAGGGCCGCTGAGAGAAACAAGCAGCCTCATCTGATAGCAGGCGTCGCCACGTACGGCGCACACACACACACACACACACACACACACACACACACACACACACACATACACACACACACACACACACACACACACACACACACAAACTGTAGGCATCAATAAGCAAACACACAAACATCACATACGCACACATGGACAAACATTAAAATGAACACACACATATAACATGATGCTGATAAGGCCTCAGGTGATTTTACAGAACTCTTTTATTAGAGGGAAGTTGTCATTACCACCAGCGACAACTCTGAAAAGTGGAAAAATCTGATTCGTCAGTGCTTGCTTGTGCTTTGTACAACCATAAAATATACAAACTCAAACAGTGAGGTTTACCAGGAGACACAACAACATCAAGCGGACAGAAGGAAACTGATCTGTTTTGCCTTTTTTTACAGCAAATACAGTGGCAGATAGAAATGAGCTCCCTCTTGATAATTACAGATCAGTAATGCTGCTACTTTGACAAGAAAATAACTAGGTGATAAAAATCAACCAAGCATCAGTTACACAAGAAATCAAAAGGAAATGTGGAACAGCTGGTAGACACTGGTGAAACATATGTGAAGCCTTAAATTTACTGTAGAGAGGAAACATAACTTAGGGAAGCGAGCCTCAACAATGGGGCACCATATGAACCTCAGAGGTTGTGGGTAAATCACGTTTATTTCAACCAAGCTGGTAGCTAAATTATGTTCCCAGTATTTTGTCAAACAAACACCTGGTTTCGGTTATTCCACCCCATAAAATGCTGTAAAAAGGGGGTGACGCTCCACCACTTCAAGTTCTCCTTTCACACTCCCCCTCTCTGTATGTAACCAGGGCACCAACACTGGGTGCTTCAGCACAGAGGGAAAACAAAGGGGCGCGGGGGGGGGGCAGTTTCAGGCAGGAACTTGACGGGCGGCGACTGGTTGACCATCTGGAAAAGCCATTCCTGATAGGCTGACAACAGTGGGTGAAACTTCTAAAGGGGTGGGCAGGAACAGATATCAGTCACAATAAATCACTCTTGCTTTTTAGACGTGATCCCCTTCCTCACTGTTTTTCTCCTCTGTACAAAACACAATACATTAGCAATAAAGGTAAAAATCCTATATCTAGGTGTACCCCTCTGTGGGATGTCAACGTCATAGAAAAAAAATAGCATTTTCTTAGCTGTGAAAATAAAAAAAAGTCTTGTCCTTGAAAGTCCAGCTCAGCTTGAGTCTTTGAGTAGACTGAGATGAGTTTTTCATCTCAGTCAGAAAGCTCCTATCTCCATTCCCCAGGGTCTGTAGGGTTTGCCCACACTGGACGTGGGGATTGGGGCGCTGATGGCGGGGGAGATGATGGGGAAGGCACTGAAGGGGAAGGGGAACGCCGAGAGGGAGGAGAGGAGAGGAGGGGAGAGCTTGGACGCTGATGAGGAGACCAGGGCCGGGTGTGGTACGCTGGCGGGAGCCGCAGTGGTGGGGGGAACCCGGATCGGGCCTTGATCTGAGTGGGGGGTGGCACTGCCGCTGCGCCTGCCTGGGACGTGAGTCTCTGCGACCGACGAGGAGGATGAAGAAGAAGAGGATGAGGAGGAAGAGGCGGATGTAGATGAAAGGGGAGTTTGGGGGCTGCTGGTGGTGCTGCGGGTTAAAGCTGCCAACGGTGCCCCCTGCTGGTGCTGGAGGAGGAGGGGGTGCGTCAGGTGGGCGGGAGGGGATCCGAACGCAGAGCCCCACGCCAGGTGACTCAGGCCAGAGTGAGCCTCTCTTTGACTGGCGTAGTTGTTGAGGTGGGAGACCAGGCGGATCCGCAGAGGGTCCGCGCTGTCCAAGCCTTCGATTATGCTCAGATATCGGGCCGTCTCAGCCAGGCACTCCCTGAAACCCAGACCACGGTAGTCCATAGCCAGGGCATGGGCGTCAAAATAACCTGAGGGGCGAAGAAGAAGAAGACAGAAGATTAGTTGAAAAAAAAGTCACCTGAGCTGCAACAAAACGAGTTAGTCCAGATCTGAGGGATCTTTGTCTGACATGAATCGATGTGCCGCTGGCTTTAAGAGTGTGAAAGTGTAAATAATCAGTCACAACCAGACAGACTAGTTGAAGTTTTTCTTCTAAAGAAATGATAACCAAGGGAGCACAAAAGCATTCCACATCCAGTTTGCCCTCTAACGCATATGGTTGTGATTCTTCAACACGCGAAAGGTGTTTTTCCGTCACAATGAATGAAAAAACCCAGACATACCTTTGCCTCCAGCAGCGTGAAGCATCTTTAGATGGTCAACAGTCATCTGCAAAATCTCTGCTTTCTCCAGTTTGGCTGAGCCCTTCAATGCGAGGGAGATACAAAAAGAGGAGCCAATTAGATGTAAATAATAATTCAACAGAGCATACATTTACACGGTGGTTTCATATCAAAATGCGTGTGTATATGTGTATTCGTGATATTAAAGGAGTGTCGCCTGCTGCTTACCTGTTTCTCAAAGGCGCTGGGAACCAGCCTGCGGAGCTCGCTGAGGCTGTTGTTGATCCGGTCACGGCGCCGTTTCTCAATTATCTGAAGAAAGACAAAACTTTGGTTATTTTCAGTATTGTGCATATGACAAAAAATTATGGACATCGTGCACAATGTTTCCAACTGCACAAACGGGTTTTTCTTTAAAAAATAAAAAATGTACTTACTCCTCGACGCCTTTTCCTCGCCTGCACCTGAGTTGATGTTGTTGGAGACATGGACCCGAGAGGAGAGCTCATGTTCCTTAAAAGAGACCAAACAGAGAGGATCAATCAAAATCCCATTGATTTTTTTTTTACTTAATTCTTAAATATTTAAGCTAGTTTACCATCTGGGCTACACATTCATCTAAACCACATTGTAAGATAAACCAGACTTTAGAGCCAAACTTACCCATTCTCATCCGCGCTCTCCTTCTCCACCTCAATAGTCTCATCCAACTCGCTGTCCGAGGAGCTGAAATCGTGATTCCTCTTCATCTTGATTCGTCCACAATAGTCCTTCTGTGTTCCTGTTGTGTCTTCCAGACGTGCGTCTGAACCAAGTTAGCCCGGAGAGTCTCCGTTTGAAGCGCTCAGCTTTCCCACGGTGTCATTTCAACGCTGCTGCCGGCCAGCAGGGGCGGGGCCCCAGGACAAACCGGCCAATCACAAAGCGGCCATGGGTTTGAGTGACAGCGCAGTTGGCCCAAGCGCATCCCAGTGCGCTTTGCCAAGTCAGAGAGGATAAAACAGGTAAAGACATCTCACTCTGTGGGTGTTACTGGAGGCTGTGGAAGTTAAAAGATTACTGTGTTGGTGAGTTCTGGCCTCAAGTCTCTTATCATGAAAACACCAAAACTATTCCTGCCATCCACATCTAAATATGTTGAGAAGTTTAAATGCAAAAAGACAACTGTAGTTAAGTTCTTAGGTTATGAATACATCTTAAAACTTCCCATATTGAACAGATATCGTGGTCTGAAAAGATCTATTTCTGAGCACCTCTTTCCCAGCGTGGTTTAAATTTTAAGATTAAGTTTGTTTTCAGACAAACAGCAGTTAGACATTTCTTTCTTTGGAGCCACCGAGCATTGTTTCATGAGCAAATTCTCGTTTGAAACGGACCTTTGAAGTCGAGCTAATGGCTTTCCGTGAGCAGCTGTTTTACAACGACCATCTTTGAAGTCTGTCATTATTTGCAAATACTTTTTTTCTCTCTAACTCAAATAGAGTCCAACTAACACAAATGCGACGTATGCATGGTAGCATGTGTTGTTGATGTAGTCTATTGGTCCTGCACATACTGCCCACTGTATGGAAGCCATGTCTGTATTTGGGTAAGTCAAGCCGATTTATCTGTATACACTATCGCAAATTATCTTATAGTGTAATTAATAGTGTATAGTGTAAAACAATTTCCTCCTTCCACGTGTAATCTTGGCCTTGCCGTGTTCTTGAAAAGTGACGCTTAAAGGGTTTCTGCGACACTAGACGTTGGAGTAATTCATCTTTCTAAAATAGAGGATCTTTGGAGAAACTTTGACAGCGGTCCAATGGACTTTCGGTCCGTGACTGCCCTCCCTCCTCCCCCAGTGTGTGTCCCGGTGGTGGTGAGGAGTGGCTGGCCGGCTGTCAGCACGCGCTGGCCGTGGGAAAGTTCCCTAACCGGCGCTGATAACCAATCAGAGGCCGACGGCCGTCTCCGGCGCTGGAATGAATGGAGCAATTGGTCGGGGCGACGGGCGGTCTGCGAGCGAGCGTGTGAACCTGTAATCCAATACTAACTCAGCCCGGGAGGAGAGACAGGGAGCACCGCCGCAACCAGAGGAAGCCACCAAGTCTAATCTTACCCCACAGAGAGACCTCATGCTCGGTAAAGACGCTGTGGGGACTTCAAGTACTTTCAACAAAAGACCATAATGCAATCAAAGCCGTCCTCGGTCCTTTTCCCCCGGAGTTTCCACATCAT
This sequence comes from Cebidichthys violaceus, assembly GCF_023349555.1. Lineage (NCBI taxonomy): Eukaryota > Metazoa > Chordata > Actinopteri > Perciformes > Stichaeidae > Cebidichthys > Cebidichthys violaceus. Next base: position 764,224 of record NW_027176617.1, on the reverse strand, counting down.
CGCCACCACAAGACTGGTGGCTCCTATAATGGTCACACTCCCCAAATAATTTGACAGAGCTGCTGGTGTGTGTTTGTATACACGGAAGGCTCGTGTTACTGCATGTGGAGCAGGAGCTCTTCAGTGAAGGGCCTCCTGCAGACTGGACTGCGGCAAGTTTAAATAAAAGACTGCACAGAAAGGGAGAATATCACAGACTACATAATCTAAATCACTTAACATCACATGGTAAAAGCACATTCTACTTTAAAGGACCAGTGTGTGGGATTTAGTGGAATTTATTGGTAGAAATGGAATATAACATATACATAATGTTTTCATGGGTTTATAATCACCTAAACTAAGAATCATGTTTTCTTTGGCAAAGGACATAAAGAGACCTGGATAGAACCCCGTTTATTCCTATGGCACATCTTCTCATCAAACTCTCCACCAAGACATATACCCTTATACGTGTATATCTTCCCAAATCTCTAATTAATTCTTGAAGTTTATGCAGTTTTACTGACCTGCCGTGCAGATTTCACATGCAGAAGTCCATTTTACGATGATGTCCAGACCTGTTATCTATAATATCAGAGGGCTATATTCATTAAAACCCTATCTTAATTAAAAACAATCATATTACTTCCCACATTGAAATATCCCTTGACATGAAATACATTCCAACAGGGAAACAGAAGCAGAAAATAACTTTAACAACATTAACATTAACAGAAAAAGGCTTCTCAGTCTCACAAACATCGGTTTGTTGACATTGTTTCCAATCCACATGGAAACCAGTTGGTGCCGGCAGCACACTGACAATTCACCCAACCTGCCAAACCGTCTGAAAAGGAAAACTATGTCTGCTTTTCTGCATTACTTTTTCAAATATAAATAATGCCATCTGCGAAATATCTCTTCAAAGGCAACTAAACTGAAAGGCTATGACTGAGGTGAGGAAATATGCACTACTCTATGAACATGCAATCAGAAAACACAAAATCATGATTCATCAGACATTAAAACAATATTACAATATGAATCAAGTACTCCACCATTTATTCCCTGGGGTAATGGACTGTTGATCTTGTACTTATAAAGATCAACACTGAATTATGGATCAGCCATGACTAACCACACACAAAGACACACACACACACACACACACACTCACACACAAAGTGATATGGTGATCCTTATCAGTGGGAGCCGAAAGCAACCAAAGACGTATAACAGCCATCAGAGAGAGAGGAGGCTGCCTGTTTGGTTTATATGAATGACAGGAAGCACTTAGGGCTGTTTTCATCTTATTGTTGTTGTACAAGGCTGCGCTTATAGCAGGACAGACACACAGATGCACAACAGTCATCAAACTATTATTGGTGTGTGTGTGTGTGTGTGTGTGTGTGTGTGTGTGTGTGTGTGTGTGTGTGTGTGTTGGAGTGGGAGTGTGGAAGTTGCGTTCACATACATCCAAGTTCATGCAACCTGAAGCTTTTGTCACAATAAACACAGGTGTGTGTCCACATTAGTTTCTGACTGTGTGTGTGTGTGTGTGTGTGTGTGTGTGTGTGTGTGTGTGTGTGTGTGTAACTAGGGGGGAGAGGAGGTGGGGGTTAGTCCTCTTGTTGTATTTCAAGTTCACCCAGAGTTCCCACGCTGTTATTTTCTGCACGGCTGTCTTTGTTCTACCGGTCTCATCACATGTTGTGATTAGTAGGGCCTTTCAGGGGCCGCCCTTTGAAGGTGAGGGCCCGCTACACGGCATCATCAAATCCACGCCCTCCTCCTTCTCCTCCTCCTCCCACCCACCTCCCCTCTTCTCCTGCTCCAAATCAGGCCACCGAACCGAGTCAAACTCGGGGCCAAAATAATCAGGGATACAGTGACGGTTCACCTCCATTGATCTCTCTGCTCTTGTATTTGTTTCAGTCGTTTTTTCATGTGTAATTTCCTGTTTTCTCATATTGTCCTCTGTCTTGTTTTCTTGCATCCTAAATACTAATCTTTTCTCCCTCTCAATCAGTACTTTGCCGCTGAGATTTAACCCAAAGGTAATTCTGTCTCTCCAAACTCTCTCTATAGCTGCCAAATCCTCTCAAACACTGAATATTGATACACTTGGTTAAGGGTCAGTTCAAGGATACGCATTAAGACATTAACTTATAAATTAAACATTGGATCGTCTTGATATTTTGGCCAGAAAATGATACGTTTCCATGTCTTCTGCCAACTTGCACTGTGCAATCAAAAAGGGTTTTGAATTTCAATTTATTAGAAAGCCACAAGTGCATTTTTTTGGCAATAACATGTCATCATCGCAGACAGAAGAGTCTAGACTGTCTTACCAGAAGGAAATGGTTGGAGTTATGCATGGACACTCAGGCTTTGAAGTCGTTTTAAAGGCGGATTTCACCAATAAATGCTGTACTCAGTTAATATTTTCTGCCTTAAGTGTAACTGTTTTTGCTGTACATTTACACAATGGTCCACATGTCATCAGGTATTTAGTTGTATAAGTTTGTTTAGGTTTGATTTCCTGCACAGAGCTCATGTGGATCTACTTGACTTCAGTGAGAGTAAATTCAGCTCGGCTGCAGTGTTGACGGAGTGACAATGATGAATGAGGTTGATATCATGTTCGGGAACTCTCAGTTACTCCTTAACCAAACAAAGTCAAGCTAAACTGTTGACTGCTTGAAATAATCTTGGGGGTGTCTAATATTATTAACAGACACAAAACACAAAAAATAACTCAATAAGGTTGATTGTACAAAGAACTGTATAATACAATACTTGTGCTTCTTGGAAAGGAAATACATGTCATGATAAATAAACAGAACCATACAACATATGAACCAGCTCTGAATGATAAAGATAAAGCAAAGTTAAACGTGCTCACTACTTCCTCCTCTTTGGTCAAATGAATCAGATCCTGACTGACTCAGCTGCTGACTGATATTAAAGTATAAAGAAGGTGTTGGTTTTTTTAGGTTTAGGTTCAACCCTTGTTCAACTTTTTCACAAAGTATAAAAAGATTCTCAATTTATTTTATAAACCCCCCAACTGTCCTCAGCTCATTACTACAAGAATCTCTGTTCTTCTAACCTTGATTCAGAAAACTCTGTGAATTATGACATACATCATTTGTTTACTGATTTATTACATGCTCAATAGACATGAAAACCGCTTGAAGAGTTGATAATAGCTTAAGCCAGAAGGTCCTTAAACACAAAGCCTTCATTTGGGGATGTCTCAGTTTTATATCCATTTCAATATATCAAACTCAACACATTTCATGTGATGCAATAAATCAACTGACATCTGCCAGGAAACAATCCCTCAACACATGTTGTCTTTGAAGTTCATTGTCAAATACATGTTTGTCTATTGACTTGGGTTTGAGTCTTTAAATGTGATTATTAAATCATTGTGTAAGCAAATACAGATGATGTCAGTGCCATTGGTTTCCCAACACTAGTTTAATCCCTTCCAGAAATGTTTGAAGACATGAGTAAAAACGCTCTATAAGCTTGTTAAAATGTCTTAAAGGCATATTCAATCCCTCATTCAAAAGCCTCATAATCAATGTGAATATTTTCCATTTCAAAACATACTACTGGTTGTGTATTGTACTGGGATTGTCTTCCAGCTGTGATGTCATAAAGTCACGCTCAAACTTTAGCAGATGAACGTGAAAACAGCGTCAAACATACATCATTCTGCATGGGGAAGCTCAAACATCCAATAGTAACAACAAGCAAAACATATTTTTGTTACAGGCGTATCTCTGGCTTTGCTAAAAACCAAACTAGGTGTGACCCTCAGTGAGTCAGGGTGAGACACCGAGAGCTGCGGCGTCTGCAGGTTAGCCCCAGACAGATGTTCGTCCGCTCGATAACAATACGGTGAGCCGCTCTCTGGTGAGGCCCTGTGGAGGGCGAGCCTTGTTATTGTTTATAAATAGAGCTGTGTGGACCACTGAGGAAGGCTAACTTTGTTTCCCCTGACAGGGAGAGGAAGCGACGGCTAATTCTGCTGCAGACGTGTGTGACACCCGACCATTGTGCCTCAGAGAGAGAGGGGGGGTGAGGGAGACATTGTTCATGAATGTGTGTCTTCAGGAGGGTGGGTTGTTTGTGAGGCAGGGTGAGGGCTATGTGTGTGTGTGAGACACCCTAGTATTGTCCTTCAGGAGGGTGGGTTGTTTGTGAGGTAGGGTGAGGGTTATGTGTGTGTGTGAGACACCCTACTATTGTCCTTCAGGAGGGTGGGGGTTTGAACTTGGTTTCATTGTTGCTCTTGTCTATCACCAAGAGTTTTGTTAACAGGGTCCTCTCCTTCACATTGGCTCTACGCAGAACATATTTCTCAGTGTGTGACAGTGTGTGTGTGTGTGTGTGTGTGTGTGTGTGTGTGTGTGTGTGTGTGTGTGTGTGTGTGTGTGTGTGTGTGAGTGTGTGTGTTGAGGAAGTGAACGACGTGTCAAAGTTGACCCACTGACACACATCTCTGTCTTGTCTCCCCATGGGAAGTGTTCAAGGGCCTCCCTCTGTCACACACAGAGAAACCAACTCTGTCTCAATGAATAAAGACAAATGTCTTTTTTTCTCCATTTGTGCTCCGAATGATTATTCTACAGACACCTTATTCTAGTTAAGGACATCTTTAAGCTAAATCTATGTCATGAATTGCTTCATAAAGCAACTTGTAGTGCTGAAATGTAATGCCAACTTTCCTTAAAAATGTAAATGTAATTTTGCAAAATTTAAATTTACTGCATATTTCTTTCATTTTTCCTACAATATCCACGCTTGTAATTTTGCTCAAAGACACACAGACAAGTCTATTCAATTCAACTTTATTGTCATTATACTTGCATACAACAAATCATGGTCTTGCTCATTGTAGACGTGTAAATACTGTAATGCATGAGCTAATAGCTAGAAAAACCAGAATGTAAAATCAAAATTGTTATAATAAATAGAAGAAGAAAATAAATAGTGGTGCATCATTTATAAATGTATAGGTCAAGGCATCATTCTGGATTATGCTTATTGCGAACATATTACATGCAATTACCAAATACCTCAGCTGAAAAAAGACCAAAACAACAATGTGTTATTTCATCTCTTATGTGGCTCTCAGCCCCAAGCTCATGGGTTACTCCTGTAGATCTTTAAAAACAACTTGTAAAGTCACAGTAATTTCCTGAAACATCTGACTGCTGTACTGGATACATTTGTTGGAGGACTATTTTCAGCTGCGGATTAATGCACATTAGGTTCTCTGGGTAACATCGGGAACAGGATGGATTGTGGGAACTACAGTCGCCATGTTGATTGTAATGAGGGAACACATCACACAGTGCAACAGTGTGTCTCATTTATGTGCTTTTAGTAGTTTTTGAACACAAATGGAGGTCTATGGCACAGTGGAATCAGTTACATCAAGCTTTTGGCTATGTTGACTGTTAATAGGATCAATTCATTTGTTGGTCAATTTCTCATAGGATCAGCTGACAAGAAGAGAAACTGAATAATAATAAAAAGAAGACTAAGAATAGTCTACCGTACATCTAAACTATGCAGTTAGCATTAGCGTAAATGAGTTTAGCTTAACAACTTCAGGAAAAAGCTGTTCTTGAGCCTGGATGTGAGGGCTCTGATGCACCTGTAGCTATTCCCAGACAGCACACTTGATGGACATATGTTGCACGAATCATGTCTGTGATTTTTTGGCTACAGGAAACTCAGACGACTTGAACACATCCCCTTCATCAACCATTCTTTGATCTTCTAAATGGTCTGCTAATCCTCAGTCTGGTACATTTGATATCTAAATTCAACAGGTGGATGGGAGGCAGAACTTGGTATTTGACTCCCATTTGTTGCATCCTGTCAAGTCAAATCAAAAAGACTGAAGTACCTGCCGGTGAATATTCGCAGGACGTCATAATCAGCGCTGTCTGACTTTAATCTGGAGGTAAAGTGGAAAGCGGAGCGGCTGGTTTTGTGGGGGTTTGGGTGTGACTCATGTCTGGAGTCAGTGAAACTCCCACTGCTGGTGGGTGGTCACTGTGAGGGGAGAGTGAGAGAAAGTCATAGAGAACAAAGGCAGTTATTTTACTTTCATCTCAGCTTGAGGTAATTATTCGCTTTCAGTTTGACCCAGTCACACTTTCAAACTGGCCTTGTGCCCTTGGAAAACTGGGCATTTTGTCCTGTTTTGACATCTTACATAATGAAGAGTATATAGGAAAACCAGCTTGCATGCGACAGAAGTCACGAGCAGAGCAAGAAGTTCATGGTTTGTGCCTGAAGAAGAGTGACTCTTTGATTGAATTTGATCCTTTGATATGGCAGCAGAAGGATCTCTGAGCCTGAAGGTATGTTAGAATTGTGAAGCAAAAAACAACATTGGTTTCATGCATTTGTCAAATGTGCACACACACACACACACACACTCAAACACACACACTCATAATGGCATACAAACTCCTAATCACCCATCTTTACTCACTAATTCGATAACAGCCAGAACAGTTGAAACATGTTTTAACGTTTGACATTTGGCTTCAAGAAAAAAAGGAAAGAGAGAACAAGACGAGCCTCCCTTCAGTATCTTTGCAGTCTTGGGAGAGAGCAGCCACACACACCGCACCCACCCTCTCCTGCTGCAGCGAGGGGTTGCTGATCCTCTGACCTCGGTAATGACGGAGGGTCAGGAGTCAGGTTGTGTGAAGGAACCGTCTACGTCTGCTGAGCGCGTGAGGAGCGCCTGGGAACCAGAGCTCGCTGTGTGATCCTGTGAAATTGATCTCTCCAGAGGGGACCAGTGGTGTGTATTTATGTGTGGTGGTTGTGTGTGTGTGTGTGTGTGTGTGTGTGTGTGTGTGTGTGTGTGTGTGTGTGTGTGTAGGAGGGGAGCGACCGCGACAGGAGACACAGCAGCGGAAATAGTAGATCCCAGAGGTTGGCCTGTCTTGCCAGGACCAGGGTGCCCTGTCTGTGTGCCTGTCTACAGCAGGAATGACAGGCGGGAAAAGTCTGAGACGACTTTATGCTTCATTGTCTCCTGAGACAGAGAGAAAAAAGCAAATTAAACCCCCAAAATAGTTTTTCACATAGTTAACATAGCACAACGCAGCACAAAGCTATCAATCTCAGCCAGCCGGCAGAACGGAAATAAATAATTTTGAGAAAAACACTTGTTGAGAGTTGGATGAAAAGACCGATACCGCCCTCATGTATGTACAGTAAATATGAAGCTGGAGCCAGCAGCCTGTTAGCTTAGCTTAGCATAAAGTCCAGAAGCAGGGGAAAACTGCTAGCCTGTCCAAACGGTGATAAAATCCAACAAGCACCTCTTATGCTATGTTTACACTATGAGTGACAAAGCTACTAAATGACCAAGCGTGCCCAGCTAGATTGTCGCAGTTGCCTTTTAATCTTCTCATCTAAGTGTATTGCCCTATGAGTTGAACTATTCCTTCAAGTACATTTTTCTGTAATAAATACTTACAATGACAGACTTTCACTTAAATTTGCAGGTCTACTACTGGTTGTGATTTTCTTTTACAGAACGTTATTTCTATTTCAAGACCTTTCCATCTCAACTTTTATGCCATCACAACTGGGACAGCAACTTTATCTGTTAAGGAAGATCGTTCGACAGGATCGAAATCTCTTGAACAGCTGCTAATTAACCTTGTGAAATTGTTTTGTCAAGTATTATTTCTGACGATCTGAGTACTTCCTCTTCCAGTGTACATGATCGGGAAGAGTTGTACGTTGCAGAGAGCAAAAGGCACATAGAGGTTGTTTTTAAGCATGTGTGTATCAGTATCTAAGAGACAGACCCCTCCAGTGAAGGCTTGGCTGCTCTTTCATCTTCAGCATCTGCTATTCTTCTTAGAGCTCTCGGGCCAAGCCTCGGCTGTGCGTCTGGTCTGCCTATATAGATGCAACCACTTCAGTCATATCTGCAGGCTCGTTATGGCAGCTACAAAACCAATCCCGCCTCGTGCTTATTCAATCACAGAGGGATCTCGTGAGCTTTTTTTTTGTCTGTCTGCGCCCTCCCGGAGGCTTTGTACAGACATTTCGAAACAATCAGATACATTAGTCAGGACTTGTGATGTCTGATCCCTCCGCTGCACATGGGGCCTGCATGGAAATGCACACACCCTGTTCAGATATTCCCTGAGGTTTGCCAAAAAGAAAGAAAATTTGTCAGGAATTTACCATATCTTTGAAGCAATGCCACAGATGTCCATAAGAATTGATATCTGCTGTGTTGCGATGTGTCGGGTGGTGACAGACCAACTACGAAAGATTAGCATTTTGCTTTTATAATAAAAGTAAAATATAACAATGTGTTATTCATATTATTGTTTATCAACCATCAGCATATTTCATTGTGAATAATAAGTACAGTATGCAATATAAAATTCAGTATAGCTGTTCTTATGCTTGACTTGAACCGGCGTCCCCCTGGTTCCCAAGTCAAGTCCCCACCAACCAAGCTACTGCCACCACATTGGAAAAACTAGCAAGAGCACACTAAATTTCAAAAACTGTCCAACTGAAAAAAACAGCCCAGTTCTGCAAACTCTATTAAGTTTTGATCATTTGAAAAAATAATTTGAACCTGAAAGTTCAAGTCTTGAACATTGAAAAATACAGCAATGTATTCAAAATAAAAATAAGTGAATGAAAAGTTTTTTTGGGTTGAATATAATTTTGATTCATTTCTGGAATTTTTTGGAATACATTTATTTTTTTCATTTTTCACTTTCATATATATTTTGATATTTGAGGTCTTGTATTTTTCAGTTTCAGATTTTATATTTTCAGATTCAATTAGATTTTTTTTCGGTTTCAAATCTTTTTTCACTTTCAGATCGTTTTTTTCAGTTCAGACTTTTGACCCTGATCTAGCGTGGGGGCGTGGCTTCAACTGAGAGGGGCGCGTCATCATGAGTGACAGCATCACAAAGAGGGCTGAGGACCTTCCTTATCAACATTGCCTTCAGGTAACGTGGGCACCACGATAATTATGATTGAACACTTTCTATGCACGATACTCACGTGAATGCAGTGGGGGAAAAACTGTGAGCTTCAGCTATCCTGAAGGAAACTTCGGAGGGAACCAGCTACTGGTTCGATTAGTCTTTCGCCCCTATACCCAGGTCGGACGACCGATTTGCACGTCAGGACCGAGGAGTCTGGCGCACGCGCGAGTCAGAGGGCGAAGCAACTGCAAACCCCGTGGCGCCGGGTGAGGTGGGATTCCGGCCCCGTGGGGTCGGGTCGCACTACCGGCCCGTCTCGCCCGCACCGTCGGGGAGATGGAGCGTGAGTTTGTGCGATAGGACCCGAAAGATGGTGAACTATGCCTGGGCAGGGCGAAGCCAGAGGAAACTCTGGTGGAAGCTCATAGCGGTCCTGACGTGGGCAAATCGGTCGTCCGACCTGGGTATAGGGGCGAAAGACTAATCGAACCATCTAGTAGCTGGTTCCCTCCGAAGTTTCCCTCAGGATAGCTGGCGCTCACAGTTTATCCCCCACTGCATTCACGTGAGTATCGTGTATAGAAAGTGTTCAATCACAATTCTCGCGGTGCCCACGTTACCTGAAAGCAACGTGGTTGAGGAAGGTCCTCAGCCTTTTTGGTTGATTGTGATGGGAGCACTGTCAGTTCCATAATTCTATCAACAGAATTGAATTCTCTGTCATTAAAAAATTATCTCTCAACCTCCAATTAATGAAAAGCATTGCTTCATGAAATGATGCACAACACAATGTAAAACAGCTAATGATAAATGTGATGTATAAAATGATGTTTAGTTTGCAGATGACATGCTGGTGCTTTGTGCCCACACAAGTCAAATCCAGGTTTATGAGAAGTCACACACTCTTGTCATTACGTCAGTTAGAGGCCAGACTCAAAACGTTAATTAGACAGACTTCCCCGGCTTGTTTGCTTTTGGACTTGTGAGTGACGTGTGTATGCATTTGTGTGCATGTGTGCGCGTGTGTATCAGGGGGTGCGCACACATGCAGGCTCTTCTGTGCTTTGTGTGCAGTGAATATGATTTGAGTTTGGGTTCGCTCACCAGGTTTTGGCTTTGCTGTGTGTATGTGTGTTTTGTCACAGAGTGGTTAGCGCAGCGCTGATTGCTGTTTATTTGGTCTGTGGGTTGACACAGAGCGTAACAGTTAGGAGCGCTACTGACAGCTCTGTTTTTATTGGGTCCCTTTGGCCGTACCAACACTAACACTGGGGTCGCGCTCTTCCCTCTGTCCCCTGCACACTGAGACTCCCACACCAAGCTTCCTGTCTGTGCTTCAAAATAACATACAGTAAATCATTATGATTACAAGATTTCTATCTAAATAATAAAGGACCATACTGAGACTATACTGTTTCAAAAAGAGCATTAAAGTGAATCACAGTGTCATTGAGACAAAATGTTTAAACGATTTTTAGGAAAATATCAAAGAGCTTACAACCCTCACAACATTTTATAAGAATAGTTTATAAGGTAACAATATCTGCCAACCAGCAACTCTAAAGTTCAATTCTTATCACAAAATACCTTTTTTCTCATATCAGAATTCAAAAACAAGCCAGGTGAGCTCAGACTTCCCAAAATATGTTCAATGATTCCTTTAAGAGGATTTTAAACATCAAGCAGAAGAGGCCCAATCACAATTTAGAAATTATGTCTTGGAGAATTTTTGTTTTTTTAAAACCTAATTTTGGGCATTATTCCAAACCATGTATGGGCACTGGGCGATTGATTGAAATCTCATTTTATACTGGAAAAAAGAAACTTGAAGCAAGCTTTCTTTTGCACAAAAGCACCATGAACAATATGTGTAACAAGTTATATGATACAACACAATATTGCAGCTAAACATTACATTAGAAAAAACAGCAAAACAGCTATGAGATGACAATTAAATGATAACACACACAAATATATTGATTACAACATTCACATAAAAGAACATAAAGTGTTAAATTTTACTTCCTAATAAGTGGCTGAGATTTGTTTTCCTGTGTGACCGCCTAGCAGCTTGTATCGCTGATAAACATTGACTGTTTTCATAACCAATGATGGCTATAAAAAAAAGAAAGGACTTTTTACTTAACTCTACAAGTCTACAAGTGTTGAATTGACCATCTAACCATCTCCTCTCATGACAGCCCCTGCACACAGAGATGTAAGATAAACACAGACACATGCTGACATGCTCGAGATGGTATACGGTACATGAACACTTAGTCAACCGTGTAATGTGACCCTGTCTTAACCAACACACAAACACACACACACACACACACACACACACACACACACACACACACACACACACACACACACACAAACACACCGGTAAAGAGGTCATCGCTTTACCATCTGGTGGTCAAACCCCTAACACACACACACATAATGATATAATAACCTGTACTGTCCTATGCGCTGGACGACCATGTCTGTCTCCTCACCCAACCTAACCACTGACCCTGTTACACACACACACACACACACACACACACACACACACACACACACACACACACACAGCTGACGTCTCCCTTTACTGAGGAGAGTATTTGGGGGAGGAGGGGAGTGGGATACAGAGATGGGACGGCTGTGGGTGCGGTGCGTGTGTGTGTGTGTGTTCCTGCTGTAACGGCTGCTCCCGGCCGTCCACACAGCTGTCTGCGAGACACACACACACACAAACACACACACACACTGAGCGGCTGTGACAGATCCCCCCCATGACTGCTTCCCATGCCTGCAACGGAGAGAAAGGAAGGGGGGGGGGACGGACGGCTGGAAAGGATTACACACACACACACACACACAAACACACTTACCCAGCAACAACCACACATGAAACTTTTTCCTCAGTGTCCAGCCACTGTCCTGAATTCTGCTTTCAACTGTCCCAGACTTAACAACCAATGTGCCAAAATGAGGTTCTTTTTTCAATCTACATAATAACTATAGATTTTATTATAAACTATGACAGTTACCTCTTTACATCTTGCTAAAGCTATACAAAAAATACACTGACACACAGGTCATTTACCTTCTACAAGTTGCAATATTTCCATTACCCGTTCCACCAAAGTGAATGACACAATTATTCTCTGGAAGCTTTCACAACTTTCACTCATGAGCCTGTGGCTTCACTCTCTGAAGTTGGTTACAACCATGACACATTAACGTAATAATTAAATTTGTCCCAGAAACTGTATCTTTGTATCACATGTTATTTTTATTGTCCCCGGGTCAATGGGACATCCTTTATTTTGAGTGCTGCATACACACACACATATTCATCAAATCATAGCTGAAGAACAGATTAGCGTTGTAACCCTGAATTTATTATAACAACTAGATATCAGATACCAAGAATGCATCTTTTCAGGCCACGCTTTCTGGCTTCCGGGTTTACTTCCGTGTTAAGCGGCCCACTTAATATGAGCAGTAGTGTTTCTCCAGCTGGCCCCGTCCGAGAGTTCCCGCTCGGCACATTGACTTTACATTCTGATGACGTCAACAAGTTTTAAATCGCTTTTCTCAAGAAAAGTTTTACAAATATAAAACCTCCATGGATCAAAAATAAACTAAACTTGATTAAAAAAACAGTTTGAGTTTGACTACACTTAACACAGGACTAAGACTACATCAGAAGGAATAGCTGACAAAATTAACACTATTTCGAATGAGCACTTTGAAGCAGTACCTTTCCAATAATGCCAAAACACTTCAATAACACTTCAACATGTCAGCTCAGAGTGAGCGAGCTCTCTGCCACTCTGTCACCAGAAATGATTCAGTAGTTAACAGGAAACGGGACCACAGTCTCAACAGGAAGGAATGGGCAGCCATTTTGGTGAAACCCAACCTTACAGGTTGTAGGTGAACTTTTAAGGACCATGTGTCAATTCAACACGTCTCCTTTTCAACAGATATAAATATGTGTCAGACATCAGTGCATGTTGTCCTAACAAGACAAACAGATTTGTTATGTAAATGGTCACATTCTTTCATAGAATGCAGGTTTCACTTCTGGAAATGTTTTGATTGCAGAAACTGTGCTATTTTAGTTATTTGTCGAGGGCCTCACGGTATTTCGGACGTGCCATGTGAAAACATGCAGCGGACTCAGGATTATTCCCCGTGTTTATGTTTGTATCAGGCGCTTTAAGCTGTGTTTGTTATCCCTGCAGATGGAAATAGACAGAGGCTGGAGTTTCACAGGCACAGGAAAGGCCTTGTTGGCAACCAGGGCACTCAGAGCTGTCACTGCAGGCGTTAGTATCTGGAAATCTGCATCGACGTGCTGAGGCCTTGATCGTGATCAGGTTCAGTCGAGACGAGGTACTGGATGTATTCAGTGGGTTTTAATTAGAGACTATTGTAAAAACTAAGGAAGACAGAGAGAAAGAATTAAAGTCGCTTGACAGGATGAGGCTCCATGAAAATCAAAGTTGTGACATCCCTGCAATGATTCCAGACCCCAGATTTAATGCTTGGTGTTCACCGCACATATTTGCTTTGTAGCTTTTTAGCGTTTCTCATGAATATTTGGGCGCATGTTGTTTGGGCGACAGCGGGTTCTTCTCTGTGTATGTTTGCGTGCGTGTGGTGGTGTGTGTGGGTGTGTGTGTGTGTGTGTGTGTGTGTGTGTTTGTGTGTTTGTGTGTATGTGTGTGTGAGTGAGCACTGTTGTGGTTATTGATGCATACTTCTCATGAGGCACGGCATTACGAACTGGGCAGAAGTTGAGAGGGTGGTGGTGTGTTTGTTGTGTGTGTTGAGAGTGTGGGAGCGAGACACAGAGGAGAGACAAAGACACCGAGACAGAGGGAAAAATAAGGAAGCGAGAAACACACAGGGGTCAAATTAAAGGTTAACAGAGGGAGACAATCACGCCAAAAACATAACGGCTGCATGTGTGCGACGCATGTAAGAGGGCAAAAAGGAACGTTGGAAGCAAAACGTGTGTGTGTGTGATTCGGTTGCAACCTGATCCAGTGGGAATGTGGAGTGAACGTGGGCTGCACGGAGACATAAACAACAGGAAACCATGAGCACATACATGATCATCTCTTGGTATTGTACATAACCAACCCTGTCTCTCTAGACTTTACGTTTATATACAACTAACTTGTAACAGCAAACATGTGGGAACGTAATGCTGACTGGATAACGCGTTTTATTAAGACAATGAGTAAATTACTGCGTATTTCATTTGTTTACTGCCAAAAAACGAGATCTTGAAACTCAATATCCACTTGTGGCAACTTCACAATTGTTTTTATGATTATGTTTTACCACTTAGGATAAGATCATGGTCGAGGTTAAGTAGGGAGAAATTCCACAGTGATGAGACACAACGCGTTACTTGACACTTAACTAAAACTATAATAATGCCTGAACCAAAGTGCTTTTCTTGACTAAACCTAACCACAGACAAGACTCAGGAAATCCTGATCTTTGGTGTAAAAGTCCTGCCAAACCACCTACTGCTTAAATGTAGCTCCTAATTAACTCCAAAACTTGCCTGTGAACACAATCCAGGCAGTGATTATGTTTCTCATCGAATGCTAATTGGGAAAACAATTACGATAAAAGATTAGAGAAAGTACAAAAACAGAAATTTACAGATCCAACCATCTAATCCAGGGGTGTCAAACTCATTTTCACTCTGGGCCACATCAGCATCATGGTCGCCCTCAAAGGGCCGGTTGTAACTGTAAGACTGTATAACTGTAACTACTCCCTAACATATTGTTAAATAACTGTCCCTGCATTTGATTATTGTTTATTCAAGTGTAAAATGATTATACATGCAGTTATATAAATGTAAAAATATATTTAATCACATTTCTGTTATTATAACATAAATCCTTTTAATTTAGGGTTAAGAAACCCACATTACTCTATCAAAGATCAAACTTAAAGAAAATATCAAAGACAAATATCGTGCTCAAAGCTATCTTTGTCACCTCTCTGCATCACTAATGTCCCCGTCGTCGTCCCATTCATGCAGCTACATCCAACAGCTCCTCACTGACGGTCAAGTCTGCCCTCAGCCTCTTATAAACACTGATAGATGTATGATGTATCTGTGTTTTCTGTGCTTTCATCAACAGATAATGAAAAAGACAAGTACCTGCTCGTCTCTCAGCTAGCTGTGTTGTCAGATTGCCTGCTAGTTCCTGAACTCGGTCTGATGGTGTTTCTTCACAAACATTTTTAAAAGTCTGTATCTGGTTGGAGCTCACCTGCTCACATACCTTTAGCATGCACTGCTTAAAAAATGCTCCCATTTACCCATAGATTTCATCTGTTGTAAAGCCACGTTTAAAGTAGTCTTCAATGTACTCACAATCCATTTCTATGTCAAATGTAGGGTAACCTATGAAGAGCTGCTTCTATGACTGTTGTGTTAAAGTATCTCATAATTTCAACTTTCTATCTCATAGTTATGACTTTCTATCTCATAATTTTGACCATGGGGATATTTTTGTATTTTTTTGTAATTTTTTGCTGGCAGATTTGCAGGCCACATAAAATTACGTGGGCCTTGAGTTTGACACCTGTGATCTAATCTAGTCAATTCAAACTTAATACGTATGTATTTTTGGGGTTTCACTGAAGCAGAAAACCTGCAGGACATCTACGGTAACATGGGGAGTACATGCAGACTTAAGGCCCCAGTCAGGACTCACTTGGAAACTGATGCATAACCTTATTTTTTTAAATCTTTAAGACTAAACTGACAATCCATTAATTGGATAAACCAATCAATAAATTAAGTAGTTGCTCACACAATGATGCGCACACTTTCCCACATTGTAAATGATACAAAACTAACAATCTGGTACTCATAAGCAATTATGTTTGATTCATAACGTGTTATTCTAACAAAATGGACTTTGTTGAAGATCAGCTTGGCACTGATTTACATTTAAAGGCCTTTGCACAACAAGTCTGTATTTTTATGGCAAATTTGTTGCACGTTTGAAGTTAAATATAACCACGTTGTGACAATCCCGTTTACACACCGACTCCCTTTTGTCCGTCATTATTGTTTTCGCAACAGGTTTGATTTTCTTTGTTTTCAGCATCCTTTCTGAGCGGTTTGACCACTAAGAGCAACCGTAAATTGAAACGTCATCATACAATATCACATTGTCTAGCTGATTTTCAGCTGTGTCTCACAGCACAAAGCAGTTATATGGCAAACAAAGTTAAGAATACAGAGATGCTGAATTTAAAGATAGATTAAGGCAAGTGATAACAGAATAACAGGGAACCAGGGATGGTCACAAAACACAAATAATGTATGACGAATGATTAATTTTGCTATTGGCAGCTAAACGATCATCGTTCATTCATTAGCCCGGTCTGTGAGTAGCGCTATCCATTGCACCCACGTAATTAATTCTGTTTCATTTTGTTTTACAAATGTTCGCAATGAGTAGAATAATAAAACACATCTGATTCAGTGTGCAAAGTTTCTGAATGTAACAATTCATGACATTTAAAAACCGCATAGGAAAAATACAGACTGGTTGTTTATATGAAAGCGTGTGTGTGTGTGTGTGTGTGTGTGTGTGTGTGTGTGCTCATGGGTGTGGGATCTGCAGCAGCAGCTGGTGGATTATACAGGTCTGGTGTATCCCTCATGTCCTTCAGAAGCTGTCGTCATGCTTCCTGTATTTTGGCCAGTAGTGCATGATGTCACTTCCTGTGCTGGATTGCGTGTGTGTGAGGGTGTGGACCGTGCTGGGACCCAGCTGTAATGGGCTCCCGACTGTCTGTACCAAATGAATGTTACCAACACACTCACACAGAACGAGGAACAGACATCATTACAGGAATCTGGATGAATCCTAAAAGCAGATACATTTCTGCTACAGTGAGTCATTGTTTCACCAGCGTTAGGAGACGATTTCAATCCCTACCTCACATTCTAAATATGGGAAGTAGTTGCTTAGGGAAACTGGTCTACTCATAACTGATTTGGTGATTTTTTTGTAATGCCTTGGCTTTAAGAAGGTACAGGTCAAGAGGTCTACATGTTATCATAGTGTAGAGTTAATATCCAAGTTGAGATTACACAGTTGGGCAGTAAAAACCTCATATAAAGAACTAATAAAGGATGACTCATTTAGCAGGGTGAGTATATAACTATTTATGTTCAATATAACTCTGTTTCAAAGAAAAAGTATATATTAGATTGTAAACTACAATATGGGTTGAAGTGATGACTGGGTGTTGTGTGTGACTTTATGTGTGCTCTTATAAGTGTATGTTGTGTCATCCATACATAATAGGTTGAATCTAGGAATGTGTTTTAAAAGTCCTCTTGAAAAACATTGGAAATTTTATTACTGAAAAAGATTTAGACAAGGACGGTTAAGCCTAAAATGTGCATTGTCAGAGTGTCAGAAAGTCACTGCACATCAATTTACAGGAAGATGTGCAGATGGAGGTTTCCTTTCAGAGGAAATAGCTGAGTAAATTACAGAAAGGAGATGACCGAGAACTGAAAACAATAAAAATCATTGCAAAATGACTTGAAGTTTACTGTATAATGTTATTAATAGACAAGTGTTTCACAAGTATGAGATGTCTGTCTGGTTTGACAGTGATGCAATTATGATACCTTCAATGTTTATTCCATTAGCTAATTCAAGGAAGAGAACAGAGCAAAATGTGAATTTAGTTTACAAACACAAATAGTGATATTCAGATTCTTAACAAGAACAAATAAACGTCTAAAAATCTGGCAAACCAAAACCCCTCAGAATTTCTCAGAATAACACGAAATACTAGAATAAAAACAAGAATTCAAACATAGTTTATTAAGCCAACTTTAACTGATGAAGCAATAATGAAAAAGTCACATGTTCATCCGTCAGCCCTGGGAAGCCCCGACATGTCGAAAAAATATCAACATCTTTACAAGTTTCCATCCATCCATCCTCTGATTTCTCTTCTCACATATTCCTTCTTGTTAGTGTGACCCCATTTCAGAGTCTATGGTTGGCAGCCGAACTGCTGGGACACGTGGTTCATTGACTGGGAAGATCTGGCAACACACTCTCTCTTTCCTCTCACACCATTTATTATCTGGACTGGGACACTCCCAGGACCTGGGAGCTTGTGCTCACAAGCTGACACACACACACACACACACACACACACACACACACACACACACACGCACACACACACACACACACACACACACACACACACACAGAGAGGGGACTATAAGCAACATTCAGTGTGAGAACTTCAGCGAGGTCTCTTCACCCGAGTCACACAGATGTTCCTCTTGGCACCTCAGCAGGTTGTGGTGGGGCGGCTCAGGGGGCCTTTCTGGGGTCTGGGGGGGGCGCTGAGGGCCAAGGCCCCAGAGCCTGGATGAGAGCTTCCTTTGTGGGACACAAAGCATTGTCTGTGCTGGGAAAGGCCATGGGGATGGGAACACCGCCCAGAGCTGGACACTGAGCAGCAATTCGAGCTCTGTGAGTGTGAGTGTGTGTGTTTATTGTAGACAGATAGCCAAGGAGAGTGAGTGTGGGAGAGAGAAAGAGAAAGTGTATCCTCACATATGACATATGAAGGGTGCTGTGTGTGTGTGTGTGTGTGTGTGTGTGTGTGTGTGTGTGTGTGTGTGTGTGTGTGTGTGTGTGTGTGTGTGCGCGTGTGTGTGAGAGATACTCCCGACTGCTCCATGTGTGATTAAGAGACGTAGAGTGAAGTTGTGTGAAAATCTGTCTGAGAGTGTGAGAGAGCAGCTGGTAGGACAACGGTCAGAGTATTTTTCTCTTGAGGGTCTCAGCAGTTTGAGCTCAGCATTAAGGAGTGAACACACCATAAAGTGGCACAGACAGTTGCAAAGCGTCATGCATCTATGTAGTGACGAACTATTGCAGCCACTATTCTAACGGCTAAGACGCCAACTAGCCGGGACCATGCTCAGTCACAACAGCACCTTTTTTAACTCTTTTATAATATTTACTCCCCCGTTCAGAATTTCATTTAATAAAGACCTTGTTGATCGGGGATACAAGTATTCTGAGCTAGCAAACTTGCACACTATGAGTTAGCCTAAGCTTTTGTCTTGCATAGCCAGCTCCATCTCCACAGTGCTGTGTCAGTGCCAAAGAAACTTCTTGCTCCACAAAAAAACGCCCTGGCTTGTTTGTATTTCTTTGAACCAATCATAATTGTCTTGGGTGGCACTAAACAAAGGATGCAGCAACGGTGCCCTTGCAGAATAGCTAGCACTGATAGCGACAGGGGGGGAGAATGCGCGATACGCTGCAACACCAGTCTACATCTTATCTGGCTCAACCTAACTAACTTTTGCTTCGTAACGTAATGTTGTCTCAAAAAAGTTGTTCCCAGCGACAAGACAAAACCAGGCAATTCCTGTCCCTGAAAACAAAACAACAGATTGCATATTGTGACTATATTGCAAACTGCCATGAGACTGTGTTGAAAATTCAGAGTTTAAGGTTTAACTAAAAGTCGATGGAGCAACACAGCTGATAAGCTACCATAGAAGTCGCGCCTGAAGTACACACTGGTTTTATTTAAAATATGTGGGACTGGTTTGGCAGTGGGGACATTTGGTAAAGAAAAGTGCAGCAGCAGATCAAGAAAGGAAATAATTTAACCTCAAATTTGTTAATGGCCTCAAATGCTACTTTTGTATTTAAACTGCCATCTAAGAAGATATAATGATAATCATTGTTTGTACTTTTGCGGCTCTATGAGTTTTACAGCAGTGAATTCTAAAAAGTGGTCATGTGAGAAATATGGAAGCAATATAAATGTTTCAACAAAAAACAACAACATCATATCAACCCTGGGATAAAACTGTCACCATGGCAACAGCCAGTCTACCAAGCAGCCCCACCCAGTTTTTCTTACAAACATGATAAGATAAGGTGCTGATGAAGGACCAGGAAGCATGGCGGCTATTTTAAGACTTCAGGGACGGACGCTTGTGAACTTAGAAAAAGTTGGCATGAGCCAAAAGAGGGAAGCTTGCATGTGTGCGTGAGCGTGAGTAACGGGGCGGAGTGGGGTTTTTAGGGACGGTGGGAATGGATGAGGAATGTCAGAAAGCCAAAGAAGGGGAAAGAATGAAAACAATAAAGCAAAGAAGTGGTTTATGCCCACAGAACAAAGATGGAGAGAGGTTTTTTTTATAATTGGCCTTTTCCTTCGGGACCCAGACTCACTGGCTGAGAGGAGGAGACACGGGGGGACAGAGGAGTCCATATAGTCTCTCTCCAACACACACACACACACACACACACGCACGCACGCACGCACGCACACACACACACACACACACACACACACACACACACACACACACACACACACACACACACAAACCACAAACAGTCCAAAGTGGAGAGGACTCCAGGAAGATATTAGGAGACTTTGGGACTGAGGTGATGTGGGAACCTTGATAAACCATCACAGTCTAATTAAAGTTGCCACAGCTCTTTTACTGGCCAAGCACATTACACCAAAACAAAACACACACATATTCACACACAATGTACCACACAATCCCAAACTGTTACAAAAACTTCTAAAAACACACACACACGCACACACACACACACGCACACACACACACACACACACACACACACACACACTCTACTTCAGCACATGTGACCATAAGAACAGGTTGACCCCAAAGTTCTCTGTGGGTAGCAGTGTTTTACACAAGACAAGCGTGACCCTAATGCACCATGGAGAATGTGTGTGTGTGTGTGTGTGTGTGTGTGTGTGTGTGTGTGTGTGTGTGTGTGTGTGTGTGTGTGTCCACTTTGCAAACCACCCTGGAAAGCCCCGCTCCTCATGTGGGTCTGCAAACCCTGCAGAGCTGCTGTCTCATAGTTTATACAGCTATTTCTGGGAGATGTTTTTTTTTTTTTTTTTTAGCATTTAAGAAAGCAGGAAACCTGAGAGAGTTTGTGTGGAGGTTTACTTTCTCACAGGGAGGTTAAAGAAAATGTAATGTTTGGGTTGTGTTTTTGGTATTGTTTTTCTGCAATGTTTCCAGTGACGAGGAGCATGCACCGCAGAGTTTAAAAGAGAAAAGGCATCAATTATCTCTGTGCTTTGGTCCACTATGTACTGATGATACATATATTGGTCTTCCAAAAACATTATTTTGTAAGATGGAATTGCAGACATATTACAATATTTCCCCCAAAAAATGTTGTTCAAATAGTCATAGAAACTTGTACATTATACTGCAAGTAGTGCTGCATGAAATCTGTGGAAACAAAAATATGCTTCACACAAGAATAATACAAATTCACCTCAATGATGTAAATCAATATTTTAAAATAGACAATGTCAATAATGAAAAACACAGACTTTTAACACATGAAATTATTGTTTGGTTTTTGGTAGGAATCCCTTTTGGAACAGTGCTCTACACAATGTAGGATAATCAACAACAAATTGCATTACTGTAATTGTTAGTCTGGAGGGTTTAAATAATAAGGCCCCGAACCCATTCATTCCAACTGAAGATGTAAATCTATATTTCATTTAAAAAAGAACAATCATATTTTTTTTCCTTTAGCAAAGTGTCTCAAACTGGAGTAAACAATGCATTTGTTAGGGACAATTTGTTCCGCTGTGGATTAATACTGATTTGCTGCTCTAGTGAGTAAATTGCAGCTTGATGCTGTATATTGGATTGACTCTGATGAACTGATAAACTATGTTCCCTGTAATGCTGAAAACACACTAGGCAGCAGTTAAATGCGGCTCGACGCAATCATTTTTCTTCAGCCGGGGAGGTGTCTTCATGTTTTTCAGATGAGAAGAAATTTTGTAACATTGGTCAACGTGTCACAGCAATCCATTTATTGACTGGATGCGGTGCTCTCTTGCTGCACTTCACAGCTTAAAGTTAAACTATCCCAACTTTTAGTTTTGCTGTACTTCACCACAGAATCAAAGGAGTGATGGCAACATGTAGCACATTGATGTGTTTTTCACAGTTTTTGAAAAATGAAAGATGAATCACTGTTGTTTACTGCCAAACACAACTTTTTCTGCCTTGGTTGATTTGTTTTTTAAGCATGTAAGTATAGAGTAAATACACAGGCGACTGGCAGTATGCCTACACACACACACACACACACACACACACACACACACACACTGTGAGCCAGTCAGACAGTAGTACAGTGGATCTTGTCACTGAGCAGGCTGCAGTAGCTCCGGTAGTGGTGTCTAGTTTCCACATGATGAGAGTGTAATCCTTGCAGGTTCCTGCCTGCTGCTTTGTTTTCCCCGCTGTCTGACTCATCCCTCCAACCTGTGGGAAGGAGGGAGAGATGGACTATGTCACTGTCATAACATGGGATTACTATCTATAATACACTTTCTCAAAGGGATGGGAAAGATGCCCTGGAGTTTCTATCCTCTCCTCTGTCTTTGTCCTCTCACTTATCTCAAATTGCACTTTTTGTTTATTGGCCATTATCGCCTTTCCTTTTCCTTTTCTTCCTCCTCCATCTTCTCCTGTCTTTCAGAGTTCCTTGGTTGTACATTTATATTCTGAATTATACACAATAAAGAAGGCTTTTATTTGAAAATCTTTTTGGCAAGTAAGTTTCCTTCTTCATTACAATGACTTTCCCTCTCAGTTTTTTTTAATCCAGAGAGGATTAATTATCTCCTTTTGTTACCTTGCATCAAAGACTTCCAATGAGTGAAGATTATCACATCCTCTAATTTAATACTTAAGGCCCAGATCCTATCATCAAATTCTTTGCAAGACTTTTGTGTTGTGTTACAGTTATGTCAGAGCCTGTGTGACTCGTTAAGTATAAACTTTTGTGCTTTTAAATGTTCGCGAAATGTTCTCTCTTAAGAGCTTCGGGTTTCTCCCCTCTGAGGGTTTCCATCAAGGCATTTTTCTTTTGAAAAAGAAAAAGGTTCATGGAAAGAGAGAAACTCTCAAGTGATCACATTTAATCACATGTATGTTTTGAGAAAGAATACCCAATCAGAGAAAGGATTTACCCTTCACTCCGACATATTGTTCATTCTTTTCCTAAAGAATCCTTACATTTTAAGCAGTGATATATCATTCTGCAAATCATTATTATTATTCTTTAATTTTAAAGTAATTGTTGCTTGCACCCCCAACATGTGCAAAAACAAACAAAAACTGGTGTATATCTGCTACCAACTGTTGAAATCAAATGCAGAATAATAGGCTAAAACTACGTTACTCTGAGTCATACATGTTGCTTCAGCTAACATATTATTCGCTTTGAACAACACTCATTTGAGCAATCCCTCCAAAATATGTCTTTGAGGGTGTGTGCTCACCTGTGTTTCAAATTTCTTGATTAATAGCTTCAATTTTCAAATTTGCATTTAAGAGTACAGGTGACATATTTCTAACAGTTTGACAACACTGGCCTTGAGCTCTCCAAAGCGAATGCATATGCATCCACACAACACAACTTTCTCTCAAGTCACAAAGACCGGCCCGTTCTTTCACTCCCACCCTCCTGCTTTCTCATTATCTGTGTGAAT
Source organism: Cebidichthys violaceus (assembly GCF_023349555.1). Classification (NCBI taxonomy): domain Eukaryota; kingdom Metazoa; phylum Chordata; class Actinopteri; order Perciformes; family Stichaeidae; genus Cebidichthys; species Cebidichthys violaceus. Next base: position 740,582 of record NW_027176617.1, on the reverse strand, counting down.
CCCAGGTCTTATCAGCCGGCACCTGCGTCGCTGCTCAGCTTTAGCAGACTAAATCCAGCTGGATCAGAGCTAAACACTGTGGGATTACAACACAGTTTAACACTGAAGCATTGAGTCTTACGCCTGAAAGCCTTTTCCGAAGCTGCCTCCCCAGATGTTAACAATCACCCCGTTTTGCACCCGTCCAGTTCGACGTGCTGTGTGGCTTTGCAGCCAGAAGCCACCTGTCCCTCAAAAGTCTTTGGTTTGATAACGTGATAAAGCAGCCACTTAACCATTCACACCCAAACGTTTTACTTTAATGTTTAATCAAAGGATGTTCTGTCCCAGGACAATAAAGACTATTTTGTTGAATAGTCCAAATGCAGCCTGCAGTGATACATCAAGTCTTCACTTGAGTTTTAGAATATTGGCAGCTCCAGAGAAAGCAATTTCAAACTGGTTCATGATCCTACTTGCAGCCACAGTGGAGTCGAGGTGATGGTTTGCCCTTTGGGTAGCGTGGCAACATCAAAAGCCCCACACACACTGCTTTTCTGGATGCCAAAAGAGCTTAACAAAGTACACAGTCAAGGCTAAAACTCATCTCAGACAACACCAGCACACTGCCGTCCACCTGGCAGGAAACACAGGGCCACTAACGAAAACCTCACCTGCACCTGCGCTGATTATCTGCCCTCACCAAGTTCGTTTCAAAATCTTCCCCAAAGGAACGGAAAGAGACGTGAAAAGAGTTCAAGTGTGCCGTGTCAAGTCTGAGTTTGACGTGTGTTTTTGAACTTTGGAGGTTGATATTGTGTTTTTTTTTGCCCTGGGAGTGGAGATGTGGCCACCTAAACAAGGCTGGTAAGAAAAACAAATGAAGGTCGGCGTATTTTCATCTGGAAGAAAAGCAGGAAGCTTTGAATACCGAATGCCAACAGTTCAAAGAGCTGTAGGGAAGGTAGTGAGGGCACACACACACACACATGCATACATGCACACACAGTATGCCATTCAGTTTAAACAAACAAGAGGCCTCATGGACCCTCACAAAGCTATGCTCATGGTTACCAGTCGCCTTGCACACACACATACGTGTTCGCAAAATCTTTGCAAGGCCTGGTTTGAGCGAATCATTGTTGTGTTACATTCACACACACACACACACTCAGTCAAACACACACAAGGCCCCTCATCGCCTCTCCTGTTTCAGCCGCATGCAAGCAGCAATGCGCACAGCCACACAGGAGAGGCCTTGTGTGCGAGGGGTCGTAACAACTGCGGCAGTCGCTGCACGGTGACCTTTAACCCCTGACAGCATGGGAAAGTGGGCGCACTCAGCTGTCAGGACCCCAGTGGGCCAGTTACCCCCCTCAGTAATGGTTAAATGATGATTAGACATCAATGGGAAGACACCCCTAACGTTCAGCGAGGAATGCCACAAATGCACATAAATGGACAAACTGGACACAAACACACACAAACACACACACACACACACACACACACACACACACACTTCATAAGATCGGTGTCCTGACCTCTGCTGTAATGATGAGTTACTGTTGAATATGACAAAGAGACAAAAAGGGAAAAAGACTCCACTCATTAGTCTAATTGACCTTTCTCTAAAAACCTGTCCCCCGAAGAGCAATTGTCCAATCATGGCTTAGCCATCGTAACTAGGCCTGTCAAGCGTAAGTAAGAAGGGGAACTCTGCATCTAAAGAGTGTGGTGCCTTTTGTCCTTTCAAAAAGACAACAAGAGAAGAACAAAAGTGTAAGGAATGGAGGAAACAGGTTGTTTTATCCGCTTTAACATAAGCTGCAATCGTTAGCATGTCTGGCTAACTAGCTGACCACCTACAGTAATCTACCCACCCTATTAATGTACTTACAAATCCAAAGAGCACATCACTAACTTACTACATCAGTATGTGGGTTTACTGGTTATGTTAACAAAACAAATGAATAGAATGACGACTACATTCACGTGTACTGTAGTATTTCTTCACTGTGTGGAAGACAGTCATGGATGCTATCAGAGTTTAGGGTAGAGGTAGCGCATCAGTCCTGCTGCAGCACTTGTTAACGTGACAAAGGATAGGGATGCATTTAAACACATCGTTTAGTCCTCATCCTTAAAGCCTTTTCTCTTGTAACATTAATAGAGCCTGTTTGAAAAGACGAGCTAACTAGCTCATATACTGCAATGAGAACTATTCTGTTTCTTTATGTCCCCTTCTATCTGTGCCCTTTACAGGAAATGTAGATGGTCACTAGCTAGAAATGGTAAACCTGCATTTGTCTTCCACAGACGGAAATCAAGGACCTGTTGTTTAAAAAAAAGTCCAAGTATTTTGACTGGTAAATCTGCCACCATTATATTTGTAAACTGCATGTGTGCCATACGAGAATGAAAAGTATGACAGGTTTAACAACAGTAACTAAAGGGGTGGGACAAACATACATGCACATTTGCATACACGCACACACACAAACAAACACACACACACACACACACACACACAAACAGTAGCCACAGAACTACACAGAAATGGTCAAACACACACACGGCATCCGTTCCTCCAGCCTTTTAAGACCTATAAATATTTCTGCCCGTGTCCTTTGGTTCTCACAGTCCTCAGTCACTGTAGGAATGCTAAGTATCCAGGAACCCCCCCTGGCTGAGCAGCTAGTGGTTAGGCCCGTGATTTAAAACAGCCCCGGTTGTTCCCATGTCACACGCTGTGAAAGGGGGCATGTGGAGGTACAATATATGCCCTCAGCCCTCTGCTCTCCATGTGGCTCCACATACTCTGAGTGTTTTTTTTAGTTGGAGTAGAGCCGGTCACCTTGGGTAGCTCCACACCACTTCCAGGGACCATAACAGTATGTTTCATGTTTGAGCCCATTAACTACACATTGGGAACATTACTGCAAAGTGACAAATTATTTTGTTCAACCTTCCAGTCAGCTGCAGGTTTAAGGTCATGTCAGCACAATCTTAAAGCCAATGTGCAGAAGTGTCAAACTTGATGTAACGCAGTTGAAACCAGCAAACAATGTAAAGTAAGAAACTATTGAATTCATATTATCAATGTCCACATTTTCTTGCTGTTTGCCTTCTTAGTTTGATTTGGACAAAACCAGTAAAGATACTACCACCAACATAAGCAGCCAACATAAATTGAGGATGTTGGAGCTCTAACAAACATATCGCCAGACAAGAACTTTGATATCGGATGATCTCTGATTATGTTCAAAAAAATTACATTCAATGCCTGTGTTTTTAATTTTCTTCCAACAATATGTGAAAGGCAAACTACGGTATGGCAAAAAATAATCACTAGTTTTATTTATGTAAGTATGAATTCTGTGGTTCATCAGAGAGGGAGAAAACATTGACCCCTTCCTTTAATAAAGAGCTGATTTTAGATGTGACACAGCGTGTTGGTGTTAGGCTACAGAGGCAAATTATAATGGGTCAATGAACACACTGCTCTCAAGGATCCTCCTTCAATTGTTATAATCCCTCAGACAGCTGGGACCCTCAGACTCACAGATGCCCAGGCGAGAGAGAGGACCTGAGACTGATAAGGAATGGAGGGTGTGTGTGTGTTTGTGTGTCTGTGTGTGTGTGTGTGTGTGTGTGTGTGTGTGTGTGTGTGTGTGTGTGTGTGTGTGTGTGTGTGTGTGTGTGCACGTGTGTGTGTGTGTGTGTGTGTGTGTGTGTGTGGTGAAGAACCTGTTACTGATATGCATGTGAATGTGTACATGTCTGTGTGATGCAGGTTTGTGTGTGTGTGTGTGTGTGTGTGTGTGTGTGTGTGTGTGTGTGTGTGTGTGCGTGTGTGTTTCATGCTCTACATCGTTTCCTTGTCAGGTTGGCAGCTGACTGTGATTAATATTTCACAGCTAACAAATGGAGAGCACAGGCAGGCCCGTGTGTGTGTGTGTGTGTGTGTGTGTGTGTGTGTGTGTGTGTGTGTGTGTGTAACCTTGCCATGACAGCAGTATAATTGACATAATTACCCCCCCTTCCTAAAAATCGCTCACACACCCCATCAGACACAAGCACACACACACACACACACACAGACAGCACTCTACACCTTTCACTGTGTATGTTCACATGTCTAAACTGATAAATGTACTACGGTCACATGCAGAGGAGTGACCCCATTACACACTGACACACACACACACTCACCACAGTTTCATAATGTCACTGTGCATGAATTAACAAGCTTAGAATCAGTGGCGCTAATTGGGAAGCGAGTTTAACTTTTACAGTAAGCTAAACTGTGCCATGTTTCAATGTGTAATCGCAAATGTTTTAGGAAGAAGGAAATGCATTCAACATGTTTGTTAAAGCTCAAGGATGAAATAAATTCAAGTACACTTTTTGTTGTTTTTTAAAAGAAAACCCCACAAGGCAGTAGTGCATTTTAAATCTTAATTGATTGGATTATTTATAATATTTTAATGAGATCATTTGTTGTCCTTAATTTATCTATTATCAGTTGCTGCAATGTTTTTTTATACTATTACCAGTACAATACCTGAGTTTTGGCACTAACTCCAAAACAACATTTTCGAGTAACAAAAACATGTTTTTGTTTTGTTTTTCAAAAATCCTTGTTTTAATTTATTAAAAGTAATATATAAAATGTTTTCTAAACAGAAGCTGTTATTCCCTAACTAAAACATTGTCCAAAACTGGCAAAATGATGATTTAATTGTGATTTACAGTAAATAACCATGTATTCAAATAAGTAAAGAGACTACCGACTTGACATGAAAAGCCAGCTTTTTGTACAATCAGCTGGTTTAATACCCAGAACTAAACACTACTATACTATAAACTTTATATAATGGACGTCTCAAATTCAAACTCAGAGGAGTGTCTTTCTTCTCAAGTAAGTAATCTCTGTATAAGGGCGCCACATGTTTTCAAACAGCAGATAACTAATTTGGGAATGAAAATTAATGGCAAAGTTAAAACGGTTATCTTTGTTGTTCTGAACATGAAAACATCAAAATAAAATCTGTATCCCATGTGAAAGCCCTCCCTGATGAGTCGGCTTTGATGAGGGCTTTGAAGTGGAGCAGTCGCGGTAATAATGGTGATGACGGTAATTGATAACGGTGAGCTGAATGGTAAATGGCTGTTCATCGGGGGATAGGCAGCGCTGAATGGAAGCCAGGCTGGATGCTGCGGAGCCTCCGGCTGTGTGATAATAAAGGGAGGGGTTGAAACGGCGGTGATAAGAAAAAAGTGGCAATTGTTGTGTGTGGTTGTTTTTGTGTCTGTCACTTCGTCTGTCTGTTTGTGTGCTGAAAAAGCAAGTGTACACTTCCTGTACACAACGTGTGTTTCTGTCAGTGTTTTGTGCACCGTGGTGTGCGTTGGTGTGGTGTGTGGCTTGTAGGGGGATCAGGTGGAGCTCAAAGCCTGTGTGTGATTCGGGTCGTGGCAGGTGGTTGAATGATAGCAAACCAACACACACTGTCACTCTGATTATGAGGGGGAACGTGGATCAGGGGGAGAGGAGAAAAATAGAGTGCGAAAAAAATTAATAAGATTAAAAAAACAACTGTGTAAGAAAGTTACTTGGATGGTGAATAAAGTACTGATTAATATCATCTGGAGAGTCATTGTTACTGCCTTTAGATACATGATACAATTAATCAAAATGGGCTTGATTGGCAGAAACAATTGTATTGCTACGGTATTAAATGGATTAATAAAACTGTATTCTGTCAAAGTTAAAAGAAAAGGGAGAAGGGGCAACAACTAGAGGGAGAGCTCGTCTAGGCAGCCTTTATCCCACCCTGTGTGTGTGTGTGTGTGTGTGTATGTGTGTGTGTGTGTGTGTGTGTGTGTGTGTGTGTGTGTGTGTGTGTGTGTGTGTGTGTGTGTGTGTGTGTGTGTGAGACTGTGCTGCAAACTAATGGAGCTGGCAGGGCGGAATCAATTACTGACCAGCAAGGATTTTCCCACAAGTTCGAGCTGGTGGGAAAACAGGAGCTCCAACATGCATCCGTCTGTGTGTGTGTGTGTGTGTGTGTGTGTGTGTGTGTGTGTGTGTGTGTGTGTGTGTATCTGTGTCTGAGCATGTGGAAGTGCATTTGTACATGTGTGCGCACATGTCTTCTTGGCTGCTATCAGTGCATGTCTGCATATGCAAATGTGTAGGTGTATTAACGTTTACTTCTCTGTGTGTGTGTGTGTGTGTGTGTGTGTGTGTGTGTGTGTGTGTGTGTGTGTGTGTGAGGGCAGCTGGCATGGAGGAGACACTGGGACAGGAGCCAGCGGGCCTTCAGAAGAGAAACAAGTTGACTTATAAACGAGTGACTCAGTGTTCTGTTCAAACCTTGTTATGTTTTTGTCTCTTCTGTTGCTCCCAGGGGGAAAAAAAACAACAAATGTAATTACATGTGGCTTTTGATTTCACCCAACACTTAACAACACAGGTCCTCCTCCTGTCAATGTGATTGTCGGGCCGACTGAAACACGTGAAGTTCCATGGTGAGTGTTTTCCAAAACAGCGCATGCCAACAAAAATGGCTGAATTTGTTTTGTTTTGTTACACTGAGATGCTAATACGTCTTTAACATTAAAGTATCCACACCTACAAGCATGTACATAAGTATGTTAAATGTCTCCATTTTAGTATGGTGAAGGGTCACAGTGTTCACACTATATACAGGCTAGCGCTGCTTACAAGTTGCAGTTTCACACATAATTCCTTTCAATATTACTCTGCCTTACCTTTTTACATATAGCAGCCTTTCTCAATGGCAACTGATACAACCAATCAGTCACTCTAGTCCACATTTCTTTTAGTCTCTCTAGTCCCCCACACTGAGTCAGTTCATTATGCGGAAGGATAGTAGCGGCACTGTAACAAGGGCAAATACCAGTGGGGACTGTGTTGTACATTACAGACGTAGCAAGTTTGGGCAAACAGTCTTCTCAGTCAGAGTCACCCACTTCTGGAACAGTCTTCCTATTGAGATAAGAGAGAGCATTAATTACCTAACCGTTAAACAAAAACTGAAAAGATGGCTTAAAGCAAACCAAACCTGCAATCACGAGGAATCATACTCCCTCATCTCTGGCACAGCCATTGTATAGTCTTATTGTTTTTACAAATCTGCTACTTTTGGAATGTATTTATTGTATTGTATAGTATTGGGTTGTATTGTGCTGTAAATATTAGGCCACTAAATTGTCATAAGTTGCCCAGGGACTACAGATGAAGATTAGCTCTCTGGCTAACTCTGGCACATTCACATTGAGGTGGAAACTGAAATGTTGATTAATGTGCACTATCCCTGGTATATAAATAAATAAATAAATAGTAGGAACTTTTATTCAAAACTTTTAAAAAAGTTAATTGCTTCAAAAATCTGAACACACTGAACATATCATTTTTCAGTGGAATTAACTCAAAGACATATTTAACATACTACAGGGTGTGCGTGTGTGTGTGTGTGTGTGTGTGTGTGTGTGTGTGTGTGTGTGTGTGTGTGTGTGTGTGTCTGTCTTAGCCCAGTGTGTGCAAGTTGTCAGCTTTTCATTTCTTTGATTGTTCTGTTCAATAATCAACTCCACATTGAGTGGCCATTGCTTTAGTGAATAACTGCAGCAGGAAGCAGTGCCATGCAGGATAACACTGGCCTGAATAAAGAGCTTGGTGACCCAGGGGATACTGAGCCACACACACACACACAAACACAATTGGGAGCCAATAGGGCTGGACAACAGTCTCTTGGGTGGGTCTTTTACAAACCAATCAAGCAGACATCTTGGCTCTTGTCATTGTTGGGGGCTACAGTAACGTCACCCCTGTGACCAGATACAACTGCAAGTAAAGTCACACAGACACACACACACTTTCAGCACTAGTTTTACGCTGTGGCCTATATGCAGAGCAGAGAGTCATCTCACCTTGTATTTACACACATGTATATTTACTGAATAACAGTGGCCAATGTTTATCTGTGACATGATAAATGTAGTGTAACAGGAGCACATGTAGAAAAGAACCATAAAGTCTACAAGTTTACACATTAATGTCAGTTAAACAGCATCAATCTTCATGGCAAACATTATTACTGAACTACTGATCATATCAGACCAGAAAAAGGCTTTATAGCAAACTCTGTGTGTTCTAATTCATAAGCAGAAATGTTATTTCTTCTCACAAATGTAACTTACTTTAAGTTTAGTCTGTAACGCTTCATTCTACGATTCCAAAACTAAATCATTTACAAATAATTCCCAAGAACTTTGGAATTTGTTTGTAATCATAGAGAAAATAGAGACAGTGTTCAGTTGGTACCCATCCAATAATTAATTCTGTTAATTGCAAGCATAACTAAAGAGTATTTTAGTGAGTGCAGGGCAGGTCAGCTGAACATGCAAACATGTGATATTGTTTCAAAAAGCAAATGAAAGGGAGCAGTATTTCTGAATGAAGAGAAATTAAGCTTTTCTTTCGAGGACATTCAGTTTCCCTTTGATTGGTAACAAATCACACAGTCCTTTCCAGGAAACATCCAAGGAAATTCTTAGGAAATGGGCCTAAATATTAAGCATGAAAACTCCAGCAACAATTGTTATATTGACAGCAACCTTGAGGATTTTTTCTTTTTATTAAATAATGAATATTTGAAGCTAACAAGCTTTACACCGGAATGAAAGTGAAAAGAAGCAAGGCCAGCGGAGCAATGTCTGAATGTTAGCTCTCACAGTTCACTGGTCTGTGTGTGTGTGTGTGTGTGTGTGTGTGTGTGTGTGTGTGTGTGTGTGTGTGTGTAAATGTGCCAGCACACATTTTGTTATGTTTGGGATTGAGAGCCATCGTCTTATGTAACAAATGAAACCGTGTATATGCACACACACACACACACACACACACACACACACACGGTTGACAAGCATTCCTCTTGCCAGGTCTACCGCATGCTATTGAGTCAGTACACAATACACAAACACACACCCACACTTGCATGAATACAACAGTAACAAAGTGCTGAATGCACACCAGTGACTGTATAAACGCTTGAACATTAAAACTCCAGCATTTGCATGAACAGTGGCACGGACACACAAACACACACATTTATTTTCACACAAACACTCCCACATGCTCTCGGACGCTCACACCCCCTCCTGGCCGTTGTGATGTTTCCTTTTAATGCACACAAACACAGACACACTCTCTCTCACACACACACACACACACACACATTCGCTCACATCTGTTTGGATTGGTTTTCTGTCTGAAGCAGCCCCCCCTTCACTCCCTCCCTCCTTTCTTTATATCCTCAGTAGCATCATGTGGCTAAAGGAAACATTACACAATTCACTCTCTCTGTTGTTGTTGTTGTTGTTGTTGTACCACCTCACAATGGTACATATACACAATAATATCTTAAAATCGTTGACTATATATAGCACCCGGGCCTGGTTGTCCCTGCAAATTGTGCTGTAATAAAACTAAATTCAGTTGTTGAATTAGTGCGCATAAGCAATATGTTACCCACTGAGAATTATTTGGAAGAGGTGGAGATCATGACTCAGTGAAAAGGTGTTTCCTAAACCAAGTTGATTATTTTCTACATTTAGATTGTATTATTGCACTTATATTATGCCACATAGCAAGTTGCAAGTTACAAAAGTGTATTTGTAGTAAACAATTTGATAGCAGGTATCCACAGCAAATAATAGATGAAGAATAGTGGGTTAGAACTATGAACACAAAGCTAATAATCAATTCTGCACTAGTTTGATTTGACAGTAAGACATTAATCATTATAGAAGCAGAGACAACAATAACAGACCCAAAAAAAAATGCAGCAATAAGAAATACTGATGTTTTGAACAAGATAAGTCGAAACGCTTAGCTGTTTTGGACAGTAAAACTGCAATTAATTCTAATTACTTGAATGTTTATTCGGGAGTCGGTAGAGATAGAACGGATTGAAGTCCTGCCCCAGCATTAGCTTGTTAAAAGCGTGCAGCCCTGTTAGACATACAGTGCTAAAATAATCCTTTGACATCCTGAAATGAAATGGTTTTAGCTAAAGGCTTTTTATTGTATATTGTGGCGCTGATTGTTCTCCCCTCCGGTGGCCGTGGGTTTCACAGTATGATGCTCGGTCTCTATAGAGTGCTGCAGGGATGACATATTCTTGTAGGCCAATCTGAAAGTTGTGTGTCATGTCATGTCATGGCATGTCCCACTGGAGGACCACAAACATATATATACAGTTCATATATATAGTTTATATACATACACACAAACAAACATGCACACACACATCACCAGTGTCCCATAACCTCCCAACAGTCTGGATGGTAGGTATAAGGTATCTCTGTGTGTGTGTGTGTGTGTGTGTGTGTGTGTGTGTGTGTGTGTGTGTGTGTGTGTGTGCGTGTGAACGTGGCTGCTGCTGCCGTCAAGCTCCTGGCGTTGACACGGTAAACTGATACTAAGGGGTCTGAGAAGGGAAATGTCTCCCCGCCACACACACACACACACACACACACATACACACACACATACGTATATACACTCATGCACACACACTCCAGAGGGAGAGGAGAGCACTGGAGGAGCGGCACTCACACGGAGATTGAGTTACAGCTGAATTAGATCTGAGCTGTGGGAACCAGCACCTTCCCTTAGACACACACACACACACACACACACACACACACACACACACACGTGTTGTCCCTCCTTGACACCATAGACGCGCTGGGACACACGCTGAGATGATGCGGTATGTGTACACATTCTCACACACACACCACTTATAAACAAACACACGGTCATGAACAGATGCAGGCGGACCCTCACAAAAAAACACACGCACACACACACAACATGACATCAATGAAAAACAATGTGATCCCACGAATAAAAAGCATGTAACATGACAGACTGTGTGTGTTTGTGTGTGGCTGGATTAACAGACATAATCATAAACACAGATATTGATGTGTAAACACAAACACACATTTCTGTCCCCCGTTGACACCGGAGAGGCGGAAGCCGGAGGCAGCAGGTTTATAACTGGCGCAAACACCGCCATGCACAATGTGTGTGTGTGTGTGTGTGTGTGTGTGTGTGTGTGTGTGTGTGAGAATATGTGTGTTTTGATCGTGTTGGCCTTGACTTGGAGATGGTGGCCCCAAATAAAGCAAGGCTGAAAAGGAAAAGGACAGAAGAGAGGCCACCACCACCACAAGCCAGTAAACTCTCCACATCTTAATTGCCCTTTCGTTTTCACATGGTAATGCCTTTTCCTTACAAGTATGTGTATGTGTGTGTGTGTGTGTGTGTGTGTGTGTGTGTGTGTGTGTGTGTGTGCGTGTGCATGTGTGTGCGTGTGTGTGTGTTTATTTGTGTGGCCATGCCAGGTTCACACAGCAAAGCCCGCCAGAATGCCATAAACACTCTGCTGCCCCAAGCGCCATTGTACACACACCGCCGGATGGAAGGATGGATGGAGCATTTCCACCCCCACATACATCCTTTTTATTTCATCAACCAATGTTTCCCATCACCCCCCCTCCTGCTCAGTCACTCCTTCCTAAAGTCTTCTGACATTTTAGTGAGTAAAGGACCTCTTTTTAAAGGAGCTTTTTTTAATCGTTTCATATAGCAGTTCTTATAGAGGATCTTTCTAACAGACTATATTGTTCTGTTATATTTCAACAAAGTGAGAGCAATGAGAGGAGAGGTTGGGCTTTTACTTTTTCTGCGTCAGGTCACTTGAGATGTGAACTGCTTTTACTTTTCGCAGAAAACACCATTTTACACCAAAATTGAGGGTGCAAACCTAGCATTTATTTTCCGGTTTTCAGTTTTCTTTAACTGGTGAAAATATATGAGAATAACTCTGGCAAGATATTTTCAACATTGATTTTGTTTTTCCTATGGGATAAGCTACATCAGCTGTGCAGGATTGAATAAACTCTCTATCCTCTTAAATTATATTTCTTACTTTAAAAAAAAAAAGTATAATATATTTTTATACAGAGCTGCATTATTCCACTTCATGTTTACAGAAGAAATACAAAATATGAAACAGCTGAAAAACTCATGTTTCATGTTTTTTTTTTTTTGTGACGCTCAACAGGTGATTTAGTGGTCTTACAAGAGATGAATTTAAAAAAATAATAGACAAAATCAAGCAGCAGATGCTGAGTTATCCTGACTTTTAGTCCCACGAAAAGCATTGGATCCTAAAATAACGCAACACAAACGTAGAGAGCAACTTTCTTTAGAACTTGCCTGCCTGTTAAATGCCCTCATATTTCAAACCCAGTTTACAATGCAAGCTTTCTGTCTAAAAATATTTGAAGTCTCAAGCCTCAAGACTTCCTCAAACTCCCTCAGGAGCCACAGAAGACATTTTGCAACAGTTTTCACAGGATCAACATGACACACTAACTAACCGCTATGTGTAAAATCAGTGGAGCGCCCCTTTAGTGGTGGAACAATGGGAGTTGATTAGACAGAACTAAAACAGTTCAACTGATAAAACTGTAGCTCTGTCACATCAAAGTCAGTGTTAAAGCTGCTGTAAATGCAGGCCATGTGCAGGGCTGTATTAAGTTATCCTGCAGAGAACACTTTGTGCATGCAAGCTTAATTTGTCTCAACAGTAGTGCGGGGTGATAATAGCCATCAGAGAATAATCTTCTCCTTAATGTTTGCTCTCCTTTCGACCTCTGAGGGGCCTCGCTGTGAAGCATCAAGCCATTACACAGAACCATAAAGGGCCGTCATGATGTGAAGGTGGAAACCACACACACACACACACACACACACACACACACACACACACACACACAGAAACTTCTTTTCCACAGGGGTTACCCTGTTGACAGGTGCAGCTGTGACCACATGATTACCTGTCTTTCCACCTTAGATGTTTTAATGTCCAACCCATCACACAGACACACGTATACACACACACACACACGTACACACACACACACACACACACACACACACACACACACACACACTTGCACTATGCCGCCATCCGTTTAGCCCCGTCCCCGTGGACGAGAGCTCCAGGAGCACCAGGGGAGAGAGAGGAGAGTGCAAACAAACTCACCCCAGGTCCAGAGCTCCGGTTTCAGCCTTCCGTCCGCCGTGGCTGGGGGGCCATGGGAACACGAAGCGCCAGGGGCCCTGTGTCAATAAGGAGCAGTGGTTCAACACAATGGGGGCCTGCCTGCAGACAACACCGCTGACAGACAACCACACAAAAGGGCCTGTGAATGGGAAGGAGGCTCATGCACACACACACATGCGCGTGAACACAGACACACATAGGAAAGAATAGAGCAGTGTGTGTGTGTGTGGTTGCCCACAAGGCTAATGTTTGATGACTGCTTCTGTGTGTGTACACATACACTCAAAGACACATGCCCATGCAGACATAAACACCCTGTAATAAACTGAGGACTGTGCAACATTTGAATTGACGGTACTGCATGTACCACAGAAAATCAGTGTGACAAACACAGATCTGTAACTTTGTATGCATTTTTTGCATTTGTTTCAGTCAAAGAGCTAGAATTCACTGCATTCAGCCATTCAGATAAAAGGAGACAAATTGTCACAGAAACATGGGCCATCAGATACATAATCGGTCTGTGTACACCAGTCTGTGCTCCTACCTAAAGGAAATTTTCATTCTTTTCATGCATGCTTCGGAATAGGAAGAGCTAATCTGATTTCATACCATAAATGTGTTTACACGACTACCTGAGCAGCACTGATGTTTTGCTGTATGTCTCTAATGTCTGAAAGTAATCAAAAAGGAAATACATCTGACAGATGTTTAGGTTTGGCCCTGCTGTCATATTTTAGAATATCTCTGAAACACTTCAGTGGCAGAGGACACATGTCATGTATGCTTGACGCTTGAAATAAAGTTTTAAGTTTTAAAGTTTTTTTTAAAGTCCAGACACTCACTTTAAATGGCCTCTGCTCTTTCACTGGTGTAGATTGGGCTCCAGTGAGAACAAAGAAGCTTTATAATCCAGCATGGAACGGCATGTTTTTTTTTTATACTTTATAAAACTATTAATTCCCACAATGAATGTTTTCTGGGATTATTTATCCATGTATCCGTTTGGAAAGGAGTTACTGTTGTCGTTAGCCGTTAGCTGACGCCGAGAACAAGATTGCTCCCAAGATGCATTGGGTTTAGTCATCGGTGAATCGGAGACGTGTTTTGCTGACTTGACATGTGTGCGTAAAGGTGCGTTCACACCAAAGCGTTGCGTTAGTGATCTCAGAGGCCACGCACAATGGAATAAGATAACACTTACACCCCATCCTAGTGTCACGTACATCTGTGCTGTTTGGGCAGCACCCAACATACTGCGTGTAATATCATGAGTTGTTTTACCTTTTGCGCACGTGGATGGTATTGTAGGGCGTGCGCACTGAACACTTGATCAATATATATATATTTGTTATTCGGTTTTCACATATTTTATTTTGCTTCTTTCTGTATTTATATTTTTTATTTATCAAGAAGAATTTACAAACAATCAGTCATACCATCTATCATACCAAAGAAAGAAAACATCAGGTAAATAATAATAATAATAAAATCCACCATAAAGATAAAGATAAATAATACATACATTAATTTGGCTTCTTAAAATGGGAAAGGGCAGGAAGTGACATCAAAAGAAAAGCAGCCTCATTGCTCTTAATGAATAATTAGGGCCTTGTATGGATACAGGACCTGTGAACAGCAGGCAGTCCAAGCAGGTGAGGCAGTCTGTGTGCAGGGGGTGTGAGGTGGTCCTCTGAGTCATTGCAGATACAATCTGCTTTTAGAATTGAAACAACAAACTTTGAGGCAAAAAGCAATAGGGACTTGACTGAAAGAAATGTAACAGTGTTTGATCTGTGTTAGCTGCAATATACTTTTTTTTTCTTTTGTATTTGAGGATTCATACATTCAAAACAAATCATATAAAATTCTGACTGGCATTCAGAAAACATTGCACCAAATTTGTGCAGAGGAACTATGAAAACAATCCCAGTGTTAGAATAACCATATTTCATCAAAGCATCGATCAATTCTTCCATCTAGTGGTCCCACTGCGTGGACTGTTGGACAGTGAAGAAGAAATGTGAAGAGAAGTGCTGCCACCTGGTGTCGGCCCAGACAAAAAGCCAAACAAGGTTTTAGTTCTGAGTCTTAGCAGCAGATGGCAGCACTTTGGCCTTTAGAGAGAGGGTGTGTTCATAGTACACACCTTTCTATTATAACGTTCATCCAGAAATTAACAGAGAAGGCAGTCCTGGACAGGACTATCTACAGATAAAATCTGATTTAATATGGTTAAGTGATGGAACTGAGAAACATCAGAAGCTTTTTGATCTCATTTCTTAAATATTCATATTCACAACAGCTAATGCAGAAGTTAATTTTGCTCTCTGTAGTGTTTGAAAAATGATAATATAGTGCATGAGTTGTAACTGTAAACTAAATTGGTAGTTTATTTGGGCAAGTGTAGTCATTTTTCAAATTTGAGGCAATATAAAGCTACTGAAATGTTTTGACAGTTGCCTCAAATATTTTGCATAAGGACCCACAAAAAATTAACACCTTTCATCAACTGAAAGTATTGTAATCCATTAACTCAATGCAATATTTGGTCAACTGTACTGGCGATATTTGGTTTTATACATAAAGATAAACATAATCAGAAACTGGTTCATATTCTTTGGGTGGTTTTGGAAAGAAAGGGTTTGCTGCTTCGAGTCTAAAACAGATATGGAGAGAGATTGTTCTGCTTGTTCTGACCATCATCAGATGAGCAAAGGGCTCACTGCAAGAAAATAAGTGGACAAAAAGGTTAAAGCAATATCAAAGTTTTATTCTTAAAATGTAGTATAGAGAGGAACAGTAGTACAATTCAGACAGAAAAAAGGAGAATGTAGTTCCATTTTTGAAAACCTTTGATAAAAACGTAAAAAGAGTAACCTGAATTTGCTTTGTGTTCGGAGGGCACTGAGGCGCGGCCCAAGTTTTGCATCACTGTTAAAGTTCGAGAGAAATTGAAAAATACAACCTTTTGCAACAGCGTAAAAAAATACAGCTGGGGAAAAAAAACCTCTGCTTTAAATCTGTAGTGTTTTTGCTTCGTTTTTGTGTTGGTTTTTCTTTTTTGTCCATATAACAAATACAGCATAAAATCTAAAATGATACATCATAGTTTTGAGTTTCATTCATTACAGTAAAATCAGTAGGATGGTGTAGTATCAAAAGAACAAACAAGACAACAGGATGGTGTAATGAGCAAGCACACAGCGTGAACAGAGAGCCAAAGAGGAAGGATAAAGTTCACGGAAATAAACCACCAGGCCAGTAGGTTTGGAGCTGACCGTCAATGTGATCCATTAAGTTAATCCACTGGTTAAATAATATATTCTTCATATATATATTTATCTCATATAATCTCCACATATATAGATAGATATATATATATATATATATATATATATATATATATATATATATATCCGTAACATAACCCCTCCCACAGTGATTTGAAGGTGAAAGTGACAGGAAGAGGATGAATATCTCTACGACTTAAAATATATCTTCTTCCACTGAGAGTAAAGGGAGGTTACACGTCTTCTGCATCATTAGCACGCCACTATATACTGTATATTCCACTGCATATGAACAGATACTGCTGTTCCAAGGTTTCAACCCGCAAACAATCCGTGTTTCTTTAGAAAATATGTGCTTAATGAAATAACAAAGGAGAAAAGGAAACATCTGTGGAAAAAGGACAAAATTAAACAAAAATATGTATCCAGGGTAAAGTGAATGATTCTGTAGCATAAAAACATTTAAAAAATCTCAACAATTACAGACACGAGCAAGGATTTTCTACACTAAGCAAGTTTTCACCTGGCTTTTCTCATACATTATTCAACAATAATTAAAAACAACAATTTTGGTTGGACAAATAGAAATTAACAGTCTTGATTGCATTTTGGAGTCAATATATAATATTAAATAACAGAAATGTCTAATAAAAAAAAGTTGCGCATTGGAAGAAAGACACAACAGTTTATATAGTTCCATTCAGACCCGCTTTTGGGGAAGCGAAGAAACACAAAAAAAATTATTTTCATGAACACAAAAGTAAGTGCATGTCTATGAGGCGCCATAGAGCTTCACTTTTTATGGAACAAAGAGTTTTTCTACCTGGCAGACCTAAAGAAATAAAAACAAACCTACATCAAATTAAACCGGTGACATCGTTTTTAACTTTTACACATGGAAAATGGAGTTCTGTCAGACTTTAAAATCACACATCATGACTTCTCAACGTTGAAGTGATTCTATATATATATATATATATATATATAATGTATTTACTTTATAACTCAGTACCAAATATAAACAAACGTATACAGGTATTGATGTCCACTTAGGTCCTCAAAATGTCAATTACAAGTACTGCCGGTAGTTCTAAAAAAAAAAAATAAAAAAAAATGGTATGTGTGTGTGTGCATCAATAAAATAAAAGCTTCAAAACAATGGCAAAGCATACCTGATAGTCGCCGTAGCACAACAGTGTTCTATAGTTTAAGCTGATTACATATGTATAACTGAGTCAGTTTAAGCTTTATGATTATAAACATCATATATAGCCTATAGGTCCAGTATTCTGCGACAAGCATTACAGCACCAAACGTTTCGTCATTTGGCAAAATTCAAGCTTTAAGTGAAAGTCAAATGCTTTTGTTTAATAACAATAATAAAGTGTTACTGTGACGCTGTGATTTGTATAAAGCTAGCAATAACATTTCCCCTTGTACTTTCGCTTTTTTTTTTTTTTTTTTAATTCATCTTTTTTCCCGCTTAACAAAAAAACCTCACGTTGTCTCTTTTATTTTTTCTAAGCGTATTCAGTAGTTTTTGCTTCCTGCTAAATCTTGGTGTGCGGTCTGTTTGGCACAATATCACAGCCCTCTTAAATTAATCATAAATATGGCTGTGATACATTAGAGTCGCAAAACAGATTTTTTTGGTTCCAAGATTTGTACAGGGAAAGAAAGAAAAAAAATTTGAAAAGAATAATATAATAATAATTAGCGCATCTAAACAAGATCTACAGAGCAAGTTAAAAATCTTCCTGTGGACAATAATGCTCTTCTTCTGTGTACTTCTACAAGCACAAAGCAATATACTTTCAGATTGTGCAGAAAGCAACAGCCATTCCTGTGCCTCTGCTTGCAGACAAAAACAACAAAAAATAAAAAATTATCAATAAGACCATAATAACCTCTCTTCATAAATTAAATAATTAACATTTTGCTTTTTTTTTTTTAGATTGATTGGCCTACCCCAACTCATAAACTACATCATCACCCTGCCCAACTCCCCCCCCCCCCCCCCCCGAAAAACAGGAAATAAAAATACATCACCAAAAACCTGATTTATCATATTATTCGTCGATAGAATCGTTCTGTCGTGGGCTCTGGGCCCAGAGTTGGACACATTTAACAATAATAAAATCTGTACATCTTGGAGTTCCCACTGCGAAAGCTTTTTTTGTTTTTTTAAATCCATCTCTTTGTCATATACTTGCACAATTAAGTAACCTCAAGGTTTGATAGCACTTTGGAGTTGATTGTTTACCAGCTAGTTTTTGTATACATATATATTAAACATCAACTTTTTTTTTGTTTCATTTCTCAAGCTTGTTAAAATTCTTAGTCCTCGTCCGGGGCAGCACCAGCGTTGCCCTCGCCCCAATTTGATTGGTCGTTGTCGGTAGGCTCCTCCCCATCCAGGTCCTCCCCTTCCTCGCCCTCGAAGTCTTCGTCGCGAGGGAACTCCATGCCCTCCAGGCCCTCCTGAGTGGCCTGGTGCGAGTCAGCGCAGTCCGCACACACACCGTAGCGCCGCGAGCCGTGACGGATACCGACGCTGGCTGCAAGCATGAAGATCTTCTTGCACACCATGCACTTGTACTTCTTGTCCTTCTTGTGCACCTGTAAGAGAAGGTGAGTCAGGTGGGTTGCCTTTTGAAGTTTGGATTCACTATTCCCTTTAAATCACAAGTTGAAGTCACATTGAAAGACGTTTTTTGGGAAATACGCTTAAATGCTGTCTTGCTCAGTTGGATGAGAAAATTGATACTATGGTACACAAAATGTGAAGCTACCATTAGCAGAGAGTTAGCTTAGCATAGAGTGGAAGGAGAAGACACTTTGCTGACACCTCTTGATTTCTAATCCATTTGTTTTGTACCACTTTGTGAAAGACTCTGAGGCTACATCCACACTACTATGTTTCCTTTTGAAACGAAAACCGATCTCCGTCCACACAGCGTTTCAGCATCGTTTTAGAAGTGATTTCCGTCCATACTAGCACGCCTGAAAACCAATATCACATGACTATTGACAGTCTTAAAATGGAAACCTAGTAGTGTGGATGTAGCCTGAGATACTACACACATTAAAAAATTAGATATCATAGCCATACATTTCTGCTTTTAAAACTACCTTGTTGCATTCACTCCCTCTCTCGAGCAAAAAGCTCCCAGACACAAACCATGAGGTGGAGTGCAAAGGCGGGAGTTAGTTTATTTATTTAGATCTCCATTAGCTTCTGTACTGCAACAGGAGCTACTCTTCCTGGGGTGAGGCGGGCACAAGATGGTGGATGCACATCACATGGTTGGTATAAAAAGAGAGGCGAGAGGACTCACCAGGGAATGTCTCTTTACGTGCTCGCGGCGGGTGAACAGCTTGCCACAGATGTCGCAGCTGAAGGAGCGCACGCCCGAGTGGATGATCAGGTGCCTCTTGAGCGTGCGCCGGTGCTTGGCGATGTAGTTACAGTGCGGGCACTTGAGCTTATTGAGGGCTAGGTGTGAGGACTCACCTGGTTAGAGGTAGAGAGAAAAAACATGCAGATGCAATGATTTAGTAACATGTTTTAGTTTATCGTAGAATTACAGCTTAAAAAAACACAACCATGGTTTGTTCTTTGAGTTTCAATTTGACTGGACTGGAAGACCAAACTGGAAATTGGAGAAGACATTGATCATTCAAAGCTGCATTTGCATCTATAGATCCTCTAATGAGAGAGGGGTGCATCGGGAACCAATATCCTGTTTATCAAATCACAGAGTTAAATTGCAGTAGCCATTAGAGAGAATAACACACCATAAGCGGATGCATCATGAAAAACCCTTCTGTCAGAGTTTGTTAAACTGATTACTGTGGCAGCTACATCAACTTCCCAATCCAGCTCTGTATCTGTTTCCAAAGGGGTCTACTGGTCTACTCATGGTTTATACTAGTGTGTGAGTGTGAAGAAAACATGGATCTGCCGTCGTACTACATCGACATAATAAAGCAGTTTGGTGGAAGATACTTGAGAATTCAGCATCGTCAATGTAACGGTTGTGACTGCAGCTAGAATGCTTTTTATAAAAAGAGGTAAAACTAATAATGTGATGACTCAACCTCATTAAATTAAACTTAACATGAACCACAATGCAAGTCAGTCGACAGCAATGTTCTGCAAAACTGTTAAAGTGCTCACGATTCTGGATATGATCCATTATATGATTATCAACTCCTAACATCAAAGACAATAAAACAACACCTTCCTGCATCATCCATCAATACTGACCACTACACGACTTAACGAGTAGATCATCATGTTTCTTTATTTCAGAGTCTCAAAGAAATAAATCAAGATGTCGTCACACCAGCACGCTCTTCATTAACCCTCTCGAGATGTTTGTGCCAAGAAGCTACTGAGGACAGCTGGGCTTCCAAATAAATAAGCAATGTATTGATTTTGAAAAGACTCCAAACGAGTGGATGGTCTTCAGTGTCGAGTGAGTCAGTGTGTGTGTGTGTGTGTGTGTGTGTGTGTGTGTGTGTGTGTGTGTGTGTGTGTGTGTGTGTGTGTGTGTGTGTGAACAAGGCCGAGCCTTTTGTTTGAGCCAGGGTGCACACAACAGAGGAGTTGTTACGGCAGGTTGCTAAGGGGAGTAGTGAGGAGGAAGGGTTGATGAGAAGCAGGTCACCTGTGTATATCCTGTGTGTGTGTGTGTGTGTGTGTGTGTGTGTGTGTGTGTGTGTGTGTGTGTGTGTGTGTGTGTGTGTGTGTGTGTGTGTGTGGTACACCTTATGGATGTTGGGCTTTAGGATGAAAATCTTATTTTCACTATCTGGCTTTACAAATACAAAGCAGACACATATTCTTGAGTGGGTCTGAATATGAACTAAATATTTATTTTAAAAAACAAAAAAGGTATTTTTTTAATATACTATAATGATATGGTTTTAGATGCAACCTTGAGGACCATTCTGAGCCCCAAAGCGGTTTAACCACGATCAGTTTTCCAGGTAAGAGAAGCTACTATGTTGCCTTTGTGCAATGAATTGTGGGAAAGTAGTGTCCATCAACAGCACACTTAAAAATAAGGTGTTTTTTCTGTATGCACGCTGTCATTTGAGTATTATTCATTTTGCCACTTGCATACTAACATACATACTTAGAATTAGTGTGTAGTAGTGAATTAGGACACAAGGCCTTGTGTACTGTAGACAATGACCGTCTACTTCTGAGACACACTGGCTTTCCCGCCACCCAAATTAATCAAAGTTATGATTTTTGGCCTATATATATATATGAATACAATCGGCTTCAACCGCTCATTTTCTATAATTTGTAAATAGACTGACATGAGGATAACACGATCATTTAGTGCAGCAGGGTCATGCAGGTCCATTATGCATTTATAACCACAACCCTTTGTCTGCTGTCGTATTCAAGGAGAACTACTGACTGGACTGCCCACACTCATTTGAAAAAGATGCATTTTACTTAAAAGATTTCAAGTTTCATTGAAGCAGCCTGATTTTTTGCATTAGTCTAGAGAGTGCGGCTTCTTACCATTCTCCCAGGACTCCCCTTGCTGGATGATGCTATACTGGATCTGATTGGCCAGCTCTGGGAAAGAGGGAGGAGAGAAGCGAGAGGGAGAAAGAGAGATGAGAGGTGGTTGAGAGCCTGGGCTTGGGGGGGGGGGGGGGGGGGGGGGGGCGTGCACACCTCACAACGCCCTGTGTACACAACTAACCACCCCCCACATGGAACAATGGAAGTTTCAGTTAACAACATAAGCAAACACACACACGCAGGGGTCCCTACTATATGTAAAGCGCTGTGTTCCCCAGGCCGGGGCAACAAACTATAGTGTAACCAGGGCTCCAGCAGGGAGGGGTTAATTAGAGTAGAGCCCTCACTCCGGCTCAGCTTACACTCAGCTTTTGTAAGCACTTGTGTGAGAGCACCTGTGTGTGTGTGTGTGTGTGTGTGTGTGTGTGTGTGTGTGTGTGTGTGTGTGTGTGTGTGTGTGTGTGTGTGTGTCCGGTTCCTCCAGCATTAGCGCTTAGAGCCCATTAAAGACACGCCCCTGTGAGTGAGTGTGTGCGTGTCCATTCTCCCTGGGTCAATATTTGGAATAGTGAGGACAGCCCCAGTGCATTAGAGTGGATTAGGGAGTGAAGAGACTGCCCATGGCGGCTTTGCACCTCGCAGGGATTGGGGAGGTTATTGTGCGTGGGTGTGCACACTTCGACAGAGACTAGTTTGTATGCAAATGCAGTTCACCTGCTCTGTGTCGGTGTGCAGCACGCACCCTTTGAAACAATCCGAGTGTAGTTTGGAGAAGACCCAAGAATTTATTGGCCACGAGTGTTGACTGTGGGCTCAGCGTGGTTAGAGCAGACAGCGATGGCAAAGTACGCCATGACAAATTCCTTGTAGGTGCAAACTGACTTGGCAATAAATGGTTCTGATACATCATGGAAACCAGCCTTCACTTTCAACTGTTATTTTCCACACGACACAGAGGAGCATTCCTGTCTCTGTAAACTACCTTCAATTGTTTCAGATAGTTTTTCCAGCAAAAGGCTAAATATATAGTTGATGGATAAAAACATTTTTTGCTATTCTCTGTCTTAGAATACCACCATTTGGGGTACTATGTTTCCATCTTCGGAGCATGACAGCACCAATCAAACTGAAGCAAAATGAAACCCAAACGAGTGACATCACTGTGGGAAACTGGGACAGCTCATACTGGTGCTGGTGGAAGACCGCTCATAGGCTCGGACAGAAATATGCAAGCCGACTACGACTAATCGTGCAAGAGGGCCGTCTAGAGGAGGAGGTTTTGGTGCCTCGTCCTGATAAACCCTTTTTAATGTCTCCTGCATGACCGTGTGTTATAGAATAATCTAATAACCCTCAGCAGACATGGCTAATAAATCGCACACATTCTAATTTTTTTGCTTTGTGAAGCAATACTTTGGGAAGGCGTAACTAACATTTTAGATGTCATGTGACACACACATCCAAAGAGAGTCGCAAAAAATGAGCAGCATGAGACGAGAGGCTGTGGGAACAAACTGAAAGCTTTTTGGCAAATGACTTTCGGCCCATAAATGGTACTTGACCATCTTTTCATGTACGTACCAGAAGATGTCGACTAAAAAATGGGCATTAATGGTTGTGTGCTCTGATGCTATATGTACAGTAGAAAAAATGCAGAATATTACTGTGATGACTCAATGCAGATTGAGGCAGAGTGCTGACATTTTGTTTGGTCTCTGTCTGTCTCACTTTGTCTTAACAGAAGGACAGAGTGAAACGTATTAAACAAATCCATATACGCAGTATGAGGTCAGTGATAAACAACCCACAGAAATTAACGCAACTTCACCATTTTGAAATATTTCTGCTTTGCCAATTATTCATTATTCGTGGATAAAAAAAGGATAATGTGTTGCCTATTCCTGCCTCAAATTCTCTGGATATCACCTCTCACACATTTTAAACAGTAGAGATAGACACTTTTTTGTACAATTGGATGCCCTTACAGAGACTAAGTATTCACAGATCTATATTTAAACTGTTGACACTATACTGTAAGAGTGAATGAATGGATTGTTGAACACAGGACTATCATTTCAGGGTAAACAGTTTCCTTGAAACCTTTTACTGTGACTAACGGCCTACTTGAAGTCTGAACCGTATCTTCATTTGGGAAACTTGGTGTACATTAAGTAGAGACACGGAGCTAAACAACGCAGATACTTGACAAGGGGAAGGTTGGAGAGTTAGCACACCATGCAGACAAACTAACCGAGCGCCTCTCCAGGCTATTACAACACCCTGGATCACTTTGTGCACACATTAATAAGAGCCATAGGAGGAGCTGGAGGCACTAAGAGCATTCAAGTGCATTTAGGGAGGCCTGTGGGGAAGAAATGTTTCCCCTGCTTTCTTCATTTTCCTTATTAGAGACGGCTTCTCTCCCTCTTGCACACACAAAAAATGTCTCTCTCTCTCTCTCTCTCTCTCTCTTTCTTTGTGCCTCAAAACCCTCCCCCGTCCATACCACTCCACTTAATATGTGATATCATTACAGTTACATGGAGTGCCCCGCTTAATGGGGCCAACAGAAGGAGATAGCTGAAGCTGAAAGTAGAGATTACTAAGAGCGCCTCACTGTATGTGGATGGGATGGATGGAGCGATGGCTAGATTACAGGGCAGGAAGTGCAAGGTATCGAACAAGTGAAGGGAAAGGGAGAAGATGAACGTTTTATCAAGATTTAAACATTAATTGATTGAAGTGTTTGCCAACCACAGCATACTGCGTGTATTTGTAGGATACCGATATGAACCATTAAATAGCTTCAGGACCATTGACTTGGGCTTAACCATTTAAAATGTGTCATCTTTTCCTCAGAACAAGTCTCAGCAGCGCTGTGAACACACAAAGCACTCCAGGTGGGTGTGATTTTTGTTAGCCCCCCGCTCTGGAGTGATTAGTGGAGATCATGGAGGAGTTACTCACTTCTTGGCTGTGCACAGCAGGTTAAAAGCTAGTCATACGCACATATCCTATTAAGTGGAAAAGCTTGGCACTGATCGAGACCTGAAAATCCATACTTTTTGCAGCGTGATCAATAATCTGATCATGAATCCAAGTGATTGTGCCAGTGATTCCCACAGCTTAGCTTGTATTAGCATCAAGTCTCTGAAGGTGTGTGTGTGTGACGTGATTAGATACGTCACTATATGGTGACAGATAAATGAGGCAATGCTGCCACCATGTATCAAAAGGTGTGATCTTCCAGTGCTCTTTACAGGCAAGAAGACCACAAAAAGAGGATCAAATACTGAAGCCACGTGACCCATCAGGGTGATCCTCTTCAGCCCCACTGACCCCCTGGTGGGTAGATCATTACAAATGCATGATGTGGGGACAGGCATTGTTCAAATCTATAAAATGTAATCTTAAATAAATAGAAATACAGTTTTGTTAATATATCAAATACTGATGCAATGGTGCAGCCATAAAAAAAAACAAAAAACAACACTACAAATAAACATCAAAACTATTCAATTAAATTAACAATTTCTTTTATATTTTGTCAAGTCTCTATTTGCTCCTGTGACAAGACGATGCAATATACAGTAGTTTCTTGAGGTGAAAGCTGAGCAGCCAAGCAAGCAGTCACGCCTTTCAAACACAAACGCAGCAGTAATATTATGGTTCATAACTACCCTACGCCACTGCTGAATGCTCTACGCTGGGGCACAACATGCAATACAGAGGCCGCGATTATTGTGTTTGAACAGAGCTTTCCGTACCGTATGTAGGAAAATATGTACAATATTTCCATATCACACACAGTGATTCACATTCAAGTGATTAGAAGTCTGCATGCACCTCTCTTCCTTAAAAAGGGAGCCTCTTCATATGTGTGACTAATAGGAATAAGAATTTCACGAGTTAAAAGACATTCATATGTTATAAAGGGAAAGGACTTGGGGGATGCGAGAGTGTGAAGCGTGTTCAGACGTTCAAATGTGTGTCGTACCAGCATTTTCGGAGAGGGAGGAGAAGTCCTCTCTGGGGTAGGAGGCAGAGGGCTGGATGAACATTCCCTCGTCAAATCCCTCCTCAGGCTCTGGTGGAAAGTTGTACACAAAACGCCGCGTGGTGGTCTGTTTTTTCCTCCGTCCGCTTCCTGCCGCGGCGTCCGGTGCTTCTCGCTTTATTGCTGCGGGTGCTGCTGCGGCGCCGCCCGTGGCTGGCTCGTTCCAGACGAACACCTGGCCACTCGCCGACCGCGTTTCATTGGTCTCTGCTGAATCAGACGAGTTGTCGTTGTGGTGGGTCCAGTTACCAGAGGCTCCGGGGGTAACCAGGGCACAGCCCTCGCCCCTACCCATTGTCACCTCTATATCGCTGCTCTCATCCTTCACCCTGCCACCTTCGTCTTCTTCGTCCATTGCTTCCTTTCCTTGATTGTTGCTGGCCTTGATCGACAGCTTCGACAGGATGCTTGTGGCCCAGAAGTTGCTTGGCTTCCGGTCCAGCCCTCTGTGGCCCTCTTTGGACACCGTCTGCCTCTTGTTGTAGTCCACCACCACTGAATCGGGGGCCTCCTGCTTGATGCTGATGTTCAGGGCGTCCTTTATAAAAGCCCTACATGAATGTACAACCTCCGACATCTGGAGGTAACTAGCGACAGACATCACCTCTATGGCATTTTGACTTGTGAGCAGCAGATTCCCAGAGTAGAGAAAGTCGAGGATAACGGAGAAGCCCTGCACAGCAGCGACATCCAGGTGTGTGACCGTGGCCTGGTCCTGGGCCTCGCCCTTGGTCAGACAGTAGAGGGTTTTGAAGTAGCGGCTGCCCGCCACCAGGATGTTCTTGTGTGCGCGGAACACCTGGCCCGAGACGACTATGTTGACGTCGCAGAGGATGCCACTTTTGCGTTGCTTGTCCAGCTCCTGGAGAAGCTGGTAACAGTAGGAGTTCTCATTGGTCTTGTGGCGGTAGTCGTCCTCTGAGCAGTTAGTGGAGGGGCTGCCGTTGTCCGAGGGCCTCATCGTCTCCTTTTACATGAAAGAGAAGAAGAATGACAAATAATATTGAAGATGTGTGTTGCAAAAGTATGCAAAAACGTACTTGCACACAAAAATATATGTTCCCTCCCTGTAACTCTGTCAATAAATATGCACAACACCCTCGGGGCATCGGGCATGCACTGCCCTAAAGATGGAACAGGTTCGACAGGCTTCTGTTTCGGAGGAGGTGGGAATGAGGCAATGAAAGGCGTGTTACACTTTACTTTTAGGCCGGGTAGTATTACCTAACCCCCTAATCAAATCCTTCTCTCCATTCAATTTAAACTGCAAGTCCTAACACAAAATCAACATACAGAAAGGAAATATGTTTTAGTACAAGCCATTGTAATTAATTAATTTGCTGTAGATTTGTAATTAATGATTTCCTCCTTTTCCAGAGTGCAATTTAACAACCCCATAGAATGTTTAAAAACGGGCAACCTTTTCAGTTAATCAAATGTTCAAAACAGCTGTTTAAGTTTTAGGTAGAATCAATATTTTATCCTATTAAATTCCAGTCATGCTGTCCTACCAAAATCTCAACATGATGCCACTTTGCAACGGCATTTGTTCAGGTATCCAAGGCAAAAAATAAAGATACACAGAATGCAAGGGACATCATCTCTGGCTATATTCATAGATTTCTATGACCATTATCCACCATGAAAAATCTTTTGAGGATTCTATTTCCTTTAAAGCGACAGCAAGGAATTTATTTAATTTCCCAGGAGCATAATCTTAAGACTCTAGACAATGATTAATAAATTCACTATCCAATTTGGCTTAGGTTATCACCCCCAAAACTAGATTAGTAGATATTTTTTGCAAGATTCAAGATTTTAATATACATTCAGCTTCTGTACAATAAAATTCTCCCTTTCTTTAATTTAGAAGCTATATGTAATAATAATTAGACCTTGAGGAAGGCTGACTAATGTCCGAAGCAGGATGGGAGGGGAACTGGCAGAAGCACAGAATACTCCCCCTCCCCTGCTCCCCCTTAACGGGGCAATGGGCCAGCCTGGTACGGAGCAGAGAAGAGTATTTATATGTGTAATATGCATACGCTTACATAAGCATTGACAAAATACACAGCCCAGTAAAAAACTAAAATTGCATTTGTAGAACTCCATGTTTTATTTCTACATTTAAAAACACAAACACATGTGTGGCATCCTACATCTATGGCTCATTTTTAGAATTGCACAGCAGATGTCCTAATCCAGAATAATTCACATTGCTCGAGCCCTGCATTTTTGCCCCCGCCCACCACCATTTCTGCTGCGCGCGCGCACACACACACACACACACACACACACACACACACACACACACACACACACACACACACACACACACACACACACACACACACACACACACACACACACAAAAAACACACACACACACACACACAAAAAACACACACACACACACACACACACACACACACAAAAAACACACACACACACACACACACACACACACACACACACACACACACACACACACACACACACACACACACACACACACACACACACACACACACACACACACACACACAGAAACCAAGCTGCCTACACGTACACACAGCTGGGGTTTCAGCTCGAGTAATTCAGATTAAATCCATTTCTCTGGGAGGTCCCCACCCAGCCCCCACCCCTACTCCCTCCACACTGCAGCGCTTGTCCAGGGCGGCCTGGGCACACAGGATAGTATAGGGGGGCTTATCGTCCTCTGCCACAGCTGGAGGGAAGAGATGAGGAGAGATGGGATGGGATGAAATCAGGGGCAGAATGTATGAGAAATAGAGAGCGGGCAAAGTGGACGTACTTTACAGGCTGGACAAAATAAACATGGAGGACAGAAAATAATAGAAGACAAGAGCAGAATTGTAGAGTTCAGAATCAGAGTTGATAGAAATACGTGTGAAAACAAGATGAGAAATGGTTGGAGAATAAAAGAGAAAAGAGTGATAAGTCATGCACAAATAAAAGAGTGAGAGCATGAGGCAGAGATTGAGAGAGAGACCTTGAGCCTCAAGAAGAAGGGCGGAGGGAAAAATGTGGAGCAGAGGGGGACGGAAAGCCGGCGCGATAGAGAGGAGTTGGGTCACCCCATTTTAGCCTTCACAATAGCCCGTGTTCTCCCCGAGGCTCATTGTCCACTCACTGTAGGCCTTTGTGAAAGGGTTTCAGCACTCACTCTCTTATTACACAGCAGCTCCCACTCGCAAGCATAGAAAAGGAGCCCGAGTGCGTGTGTGGGTGAGGCGAAAGGGATGGGGAGGGAGAAGAAAAATGATTCCATGATATACACATCAAAGCCTCTGGAGGGGCATGGTCATCATGTCGAGTGCTGTGGTGGAATATATTAGCGGGGTGAAGGGCAGGAGTGCAATCACAACAATAGGTGCTGGATATGCTACCACGTGAGATTACATGCAGATTTTGCTGTTTTGCTTTTGTCCATCGCTCTCGTCTTTAGAGCAAACAAGCTTTTACTCGCTGGGCGAATCGAGAGATGAAAACAACTTCAAACACTTACAGTCAGTAGACGGTGAAAAAAAGAGCAAATATGTTAGAAATTTAGCAAAAAAACAAGTGCTCTCAGACTCCTAGTTACTTGGTATTTGTAGTCTCATTTTATAATTTCGATCTGCCCATCCCACCCCCAAACCTCCCGACTCCCCACAGCTTTTATCCATTACACATAGCAAGGCAATGGGCCAAAGAGGCAAGACTCTGCCTGGCAGTTCTGATACGAACTGTGTGTGAGTGTGTACTTATTGGAGTCAGGTTAGGACAGCCTGGTACTGGATAAGTTGCACCATACTGGCCTCATCAGCATCATCATCCTTTCTCCAGATGTGCCACGTGTGAGCTGGGAGCTTAGAGAACCAGCAGACCAACCCTGCACAGCAGATGCTGGAGGCAAAACCAGCCTGAGCCATGAGAGAATGTGGGGACAATATCAACCTCCCCCAGTTGTGACGTGGCTAGGTTTTTATATTTGAGCCAGAGATGGTAGGGGTGGAAGAATGAGAGTGCAAGAGCTGGGAAACACAAAAATCCTTTCATCTAGGTATGACATGGATGCTTTAAAATCTACGGTGAACGGCCAATAAGAACTGATTTACAGGTGGATTAAACAAACTAAAGATTGCCATAAAGTCAAGCTTATTGAAGCGCTGGCGTCAGTCAGACACACCTCTGACGGATCGTGTGATACAACACTGTCCCCATGAAACATAATGACCCACTGGAGACAGTTTTTGTTTACTCTTTTACACACACATTTGCCTCCAACCCCTGACTTTTCTACCCCCACCCTCTATCAATCCAGTCCCATGACCAGCCCAGCCCTAAGGCCATATCCACCGGTCCTTCGCTAACTCCCTACATCTACTGTGCCCCCCCCCCCTTACCCAATCGTCTGTACCCAGATGCCAGAACAATACTGCAGTGTGTGTTCGGCCCAAGGTGTGGGAGGGCTGCACTGAGTGTCTCCCGGCCTCCTAACAATGCTCTGACAGAAAAGGCAGAGATAGGAGGGGGGGGGGGGGTAGAGTCACTGACGAATTCAACAAGAAGAATTCTCCCTCTGGCTCCACCCCACCCCATTCCCCTGACCTGTGGCCCCCAATAAACATCCCATCTATCTGGCAGACACCAGAACGTCATGGGTGGGTCCCATTTCCCCATTCGGGGAGACTCGCTCTAAACAATAAGTACGATTGTCTTAACGAAAATGAGGTTGTGAAATAACGTGTAACGGTCCAGTATATCGGAAAAAACATTTGTTTGGCCGTCAAACTGAATGGACTGGGTTGAATACTTGAATATTGCAGGAGTTTGGTGAACAGGTGTCTGTATAACGGATGTATTTATTTTTAAAAGGTAGAGACAAGAAAGCACTTCAGTGGATGAGAGAGAAATAGTTTATGGAGAGGCTGGATAAGGAGACAACTGAAAATGAAATACATTTTATGTGGTAATTATGCAATGTACCTGTAGACGTATATGAAACAAATTTAGATAAGAGTTCTCCCCCGTGTGTGGTGTTGACATACTGAGGATTACTCTGTTATAACCGGTGTGGGTTTGTCACATAAACGTTTATCAATTTGTGAACAAAGGAAAAAACAGGTATGAGAGAATTAAATTGACTTCTATAGATCTCAGATATGTGATCTTAAATTTGATCTAAGGCAAACAATGGTCTACTTTTGCCTCAACTTAACCTTTTACCATCGGGCAGAGGGAACACTGAGCACAAGACAGCATCTAGAGAATTAAGGCCCCCTTCTCCGAGGAGACCCACATTTACCACAGCTGCCCTGGTATGCTCGAGCTAATCAAGTTAGCTTTAACGAATGCAGCAGAGGCCTGACTAACGCCAGGAATGGGTGAATAGAACAAGACATTGACTCATAACACCATAATTCCCCTGTACTGCTTCACAATACTACCTCGCTTAACATTTCAACAGTACTGTATATATATGAGGAGGATTATAGTTTTATTCAAAAGCCAGGCACAAGAGGAAAAATCTAATCTGAGGAAATCAAAACTGCCAAAAAGTATGTCAAATTCCAATAACGCAGCACTGGGCCTTTATTGTCCCAGCTCTATTCTATACAAGTGAATGGATTGGATAACCTCTCAGTGTCTGGGGTCCTTGTTGCTAAGGAAAAGCCACACCAAGCCCCTAATCCACCCTTACAGCCCTCCTTACCAATTAGAGATGTGCACAAGTTAGTAGATCACTTGAAGTCATTCTGATTAGTGATTGCGTGTGCAAAGGAAGGAACTAAATGTAGTAGTGCAATCCTCTTCGCTCACAAATTAGAGTCAAATAGCACCCCGCTCTTAATTCCCCTGACAGCCCGGACCATTGTCAGGGTAGGAGGTCGTGTGTGGAAACGAGCAAAGGAACAGAAGTAACAAGGTTTTCTTTTTTTTTTTTGAATAAGGATTGATGGGAGAAATGCCCTTTGACACCAGATTGTTTGGGCAAATATGCACTCCCTGTTTTTACGAGGTCTCTGAAGGAGTACTGTAGAAATGTTGCCTACACTGCAATAAAAATAATGAACCAATAAAAAGACCTCATGCACGTCAATACAGTTCCAATATGGTTGTTTTGGATTATAAGCAATCAATATATTGTCGATAACGTTATACCTACCTCAAGCTTGAGGTAAAAACAGTCTTTATATGCCAATTAGATAAAGAGGGGCAATCTTCTAATATTTAATTTTTGGTATAAGGGATAGATAATGAAATGCCCCAAAAGGTAGAACACTAACAAATATTAAATCAGGACTACGTGGATGACCGGGTCAGGTGATGCCGTGTCGTTCCATTTACTGACATCTATTTCACTAATTCCTGCCTATTCATGTGGACCAGGCGAGCTGTCAAGGCTCCAGGCAACTTGATTTACTCTCCTCCTCTTGTCCAGCCCTGCAAGTGACACCATGTATGGATTTTGGGGGGTCATTCTAGCACAATGCCTCTAATTTAGCTCCCCCAAAGGGAGGAGGCGGTGGAGGAGGAAGAAATGCGCCAGAGGTCACCCGGGACTGAAGCCAGGAGGACGGCATGATGAGAGGCCAAGAGGAGGGAGGAGGGAGGGGGGTTGGGAAGGGGTGCGGTTCCCCAAAGGCTGCTAGGGTCGAGACCTTGCCATTGTGTGACCTCTAGCAAGCTAGCAATCAAGACAGATTAAACAAAAGAGTTTGCTGTAGTTACATTGTGTGCATCCAAAATAAAAATATTCTACAACACTTACACTGTCTGTTATTCTTAACAACTCATTAGGTAGTTCAAAACGATTAAAAGTTATTAGTGACATGCAATGAATGCTTCATTCTGAAGAAACAGTCTCCTGTGTGATGGTAGCAAGCAGGTGTCACACTGGAGGAGGTTTGTAACTTCACTGATAAGTTGGCAGACACTTTTTATTGTGAACGGCAACTGATTTAGAGAGACTTGTGTCACTCGCGCTAAGTGGTTGTGGGTCTTTTTGCCATTCAATACTAGTTAGTCGACATTAGCCTCGTTAGGGGCTTTCAAAACACCGTCTCTGCTCACCTACCTCCGACTACAGCAGAGCTACAAGCGGCTAAACTAGCCGTTAGCTCAGGTTAGCCGGCTGATGCTAGCCAATCAACCAGGAGAAGGGATTGTGAAGATTAAGTAAAAGCCCATTTTCGCCCTTCGCTATGTTTGAGAAGTTGTAGAAACTAGTCGTTATTAGTGACAAACAAAAACATATTTCGACATGATGAAACATGTGTGACAGGTATATAATGTTATAGGTAACGAGGCTATCGTTACCTGTTTGGTGGGGTCGTTCCTCCCGTGCTCGGACGACAGGTGATGTCTCAGCAGCAAGGCCCGCTTGTAGTTGCGACTGCCTTTGACAAGCTCGTCGCTGTTTTTAGTGGCAATGTTGTGACACCACGAACAGGACATAAGTCCCGTCTCCTGGCAGAATTTGAGCCATGGAAATTCTTGCAGCCACTTAGCGTGGAATAATGAGTGTTTCTGAAGCAGCGTCTGCGGTCTCATCTCTACCCCAGATTTCCTGGATCCCGACTCGCCCACTGTCGCACCGATTCCCGACTCTTGGCCGTCGGCGTCGTTGGGACCGTTTCTCTCCGTCAAGCTGTTCCCGTCCTCCGCTTCCACCGAGCCGACACGGTCGTCGCCGTCCCCGGCTGCCGAGCTGCCCTCTTCCGGGTCCTCTTCTTCCTCCTCCGCCTCGGGTTCCGTGCTATCGCTGACAGACCCAGCGCCCTCCACTCTCTTCTGCGATGATCCTTTAGCCCCCAGATCGCTGTCCTCCTCTTGATCCGGCCTATTCCCGTTAAAATGTCGGTCTTGACAGGCCGGGGCCTCCCAGCTGTTACGGTTCCCCCCACCGATACCGCTGGAACCCGTTAACCCAGCTAATCCACCTCCTCGGAAAGCCAGCGACCTGCGGTTTCTCTCACCGGACATTTTTCTTTAATATATATTAGAATCTTCACTTTCTCAACAGTAGTCCCCCTCCGACACAAAATGTATTTATAAACGATGTATTTTCCGGAAGAGATGGACCGTCGTCGTTGACTTTTCTCCGCTTTTGGCCCTCCCGGTGAGAGAATGTAGGTTATGCGGAAATAAATAAAGGTTTTAAACGCATAATGAATTTCAGGGTTCTCGCTGCGTCCGCGCAGGCCCCGCAGAGGTCGAATGGCAACGACTTTCTTCCCCACAATGCACCTCGACCAGAGAAAGGGGGGCTAGAGAGGGAGGGGGCGGCATTTAAAGGAAGATGGGGATCTGTTGATCAGCGAGGGGTCTTTTGTTTTTGGAGGCTGCACCCATTTTCTGCGAGCTTTTTTGTTATCTTTTAGACTTTTCTTGTCTCCTCAGCCCGTACGTGCTGACTTGTGTGCCCCACTTTAGCCCTTTGCTAAACGAGATTACCATGATAGTGTCATCATATTTATTTAGGAATTCTATAAGAACTTGTAGTCTGTCTATAGTACTTTTCTGAATTTCATTTTATTTACAATATATTTATATATATAATATATATATAAAATATTTATAAAGTAAATGATAATAAATAATACAAAAAATATGAATATAAAGATCTGTAAAGTATTGTATATATGTGCAATAATATATATGTGCATTAATTGTGATATTTAATTTAAATTAAAAAAATGCTTATTAATGTTCTATTACTTTAATATTAACACTCCATTAAAGTAATACTTTTTTTCTGAAACCAGAGCATACAAGCATAATGTATGTCACCATGATATCTTAGTTTATTGTATATGTGCTGTTTCTATTTCTCATCATGGGATGCATGTGTTAAATCATAAATAAATATTGACAGGTATAATATAATAATAATAATAATAATAATAATAATAACGTGTGTGATTTTAATGAAGTCGTGTGATCATGTGTGATCATGAAGATGTGTAATTGGCAACCTCTAGAGACCCGCGAGATGTTATAACCTAGAGTAAAGTATTCTAACATATCAACACGTACCTTGAGTTTCTGTTCCCTGAAGATCAGGTCCAGCAGGTGGCCCTCTTTCATGAGAACGTCTCTCTCTCTCTCTCGCTCTCGCTCTCGCGCTCGCTCGCTGTGTGTGTGTGTGTGTGTGTGTGTGTGTGTGTGTGTGTGTGTGTGTGTGTGTGTGTGTGTGTGTGTGTGCGTGCAATGCTTGACATAGTTGGATATAAAGTTTCAATTCTGTCCAATTAAGGGCTTTGCACATAGTGTGTGGACAAGAGTGGGATTTAACCCTTCAGTCTGTGGATTTAACACAAGTTTTGATTACAATAAAGTGGGGGTTGTATTCCACTGTAATGGTTCAATTCCCATGTGGGCAATAAGGCATGTCGTGTACAATTAATGTATATTAGTGTAATGTCTATTTCTTGCTCCAGTTCATACAGGATTGGCTATCAACTTGACATAAACACCGGAATACATTTTAGAAATGAAATTCCCATGCACTGAATAGGACAGTGTATGTCAAAGTATTCTCTCAGGTATGAAACAAATTAGCACGCTGTTGAGGTATCAGTGATTGAGATGCATATGTGCAGGAATAAAAGCTGATAGTCCATTTCAGTATGAATTCCCTAAAATATTGCTTTTAAGTTCCATGTTTCCATTAAGAAAGACATTTTTTAAAACATAAACATGTTGGATTAGCTACAGAGGTATATCACTGGCAACTGCCAAACCAAAAAAAAGATTGTCAGATTTGGATAGCAACATGGAAATGTGACATTGACAAAAATACGTCCACAGATGTCCATGTCTCCTTGGGATCAATACAGCAGGTTTATATGTGATAGACTGTGCATTAAGTGTGTTAACTAAAGGATTTCGATATTATTTTCCGTATACACCTTTATAACGTATATATGTTGTAGGCTATTTACACGTGTAGAACTTGGTATAAATGTAAAGTATTTCACTTCTATTCTAAATACAATTATGCATAACTGAGGTATGACACGCAAGCATGTTTCGGTTGTGTTGTGCAGCGAAATAAAAACAAAAAACATCAAACTGAAACAGCCCAATAATGACGTGTCGTCTCCATGCAGTTCTGCCTTGTTGATGGTGTAAAACTTGATCCACGTGCTCGCCTCTGTTTACACTGCTGCGTGATGACGTCACATCGAACCCCACCCCGCACGACGAGAGAGAGAGAGAGAGAGAGAGAGCGAGAGAGAGAGAGAGAGAGAGAGAGAGAGAGAGAGAGAGAGAGAGAGAGCGAGCGCGAGAGCGCGCGCGCGCGCGCGCAGGAAGATTCTGCAGCAGCCAAGAGAACAACTTGTAGACTCTGGACATACAAACCTCCAGATACAACGCTCAGTCCTACAATGGAGGATGCAGAGAAAGGTAATTCATTTGCTGAAATGTCTCTCAGTGACTGCGTGTTGTTACCGGAAAATGTTTTCAAACTACTTCTGTCTCACATTGAAGTTTGCAAACTCGCTAAGTTGCGCAGGGACTGAAGTCTGTCCGTTTGGAACATATGCTACTTTTGAAACTCAAATAAAAGTGCAATTTTTGTGACGGGGACATCAACGTTGAGACTTTTAGGAGAAATACATATTTTAGATACACCAATAGAGTGTCAATGTTTACTTAAAATATCACGGAAGTAGAATATGACACAGCATTTGTTCCAACAAGTAACCAGATGACGAGCTCAGTAAAATATAAACAAGGAAATTGTCATTTCCACTAAAGGAAACAATAACTGGGCCAAAAGTTTGACAGGCCTACATTTTGCGTAAATTTAATAAAATGAAACACTTAATAGTAAAAATAAATATTCTGTATTTGAGAACTTAACCTTTACAAGCAGGTTACACCTGTTTGACAGCTTATTATTACATGTCTTCTAAATGTGCCAACTATACCTGCTCTAGTCAAGCCAGGCTGTCTACATTTCTGGTCCTAGGGTGCACACAGTTTGAAAGTAGCACATTCCTGTCAGCCTATTATGGAGGCCTGTGAGTTGAATGCATCATACCTACCATTCTTTATCCTTTCCTCTTCTACACCGGCCTGGACATTTCCGTTCCCGTAAGGCAGCCATCTGCTCTCTCATACCTGTCGACCACTCGCCCGTCCTCCGGATTTGTACTTGCCTGTTGCGATAGTGCATGTGTTTCGGCTGCAGTTTTCAAGCAAATTAAGACATTTCCAACAACAAAAGCTTGTGTGTGGGTGATCAAAAACACTCTTTTCTTGTATTTTAATTGCACATAACATGACCTTGTAGTTATTTTGGAAAGAAGAAAGTGACAGAGGTTTATTTGTTCACCTCAAGGGGAGGCCAGGTAAACAAGGCTCGGCCCTGACCTCATTTCCCTTCAGCAAAAACATTCTTTGACCCCTGCAGAAATGTAATTTCCTGATGTCTGCATGCTGGATATTGTGTTTATTGGCCTCAAGGTGGAAAATATTGTGTATTCTAATGAAAGGCTCGGCATATTTGATATATTGACAGATTGACAATGTGAGCTTATTGATATCAGACTGAAGGAGGTCTGATATTCAGACAATGCTGTCAGTCTCCATGTCATCTCAATGTATTTTTAAGCAAAACATCTTTGTTACTATTAGTTACGGGCTCTTTGTCTGGCTGCTGGTCTTGTGACCATGGTTCCTCTTCGGTAGTGTAGTTTTCCTGTGCTTTGCATATACCTTCAAGGTTTTCCCTGACATTACATTATTTCCACCACATATGTGTTTGTGCGACTGATGAGCCAACAGTTCAGGCAGCAAGTATCTAAGTTGCCTTTTGTGGCCTTGAAAACACAGATAGAAACAGTTATGGACCTATGTAGCAGAAGTACATTTTCATAATTTTTTGTTCCTTTAAATATTAACCATAGGAACTGATGAGTTCTCTTTTTTTACAGTCTCACACTCATGGCAACAGTGAAGTTCATTTTATTGTCACGCTTTTATGCAGAACTCTATGGTGGCTGTATCTCAGCACCATCTGGTCCGGCGTTCTTGTCAACGTTTTTCCCTGTCACTGTCAGCTGTTGGGACTCAGCCTGCTCAGCCACCAATGTTTCATTGGTCATGTGTCTCCCCAATCCCAACCTCTCAGCCCTTATTGACACGACCATCACACGCAGCACACACACAGCACATGAGCCCAGCCATCCCCTGGACTGATGCTTCGCTCTACTCCTGTACATATCTCTGATCTTTAAAAAGGTGCGCTACAGTAAGAGCTTTGTGCCCTCTGCAATCACTGCTCTCAACTAACTGTAGCAATAACACTCAATGGGCTCATGTTCTTGTAACTGTATTGTGTACCTTGTGGCTATGTTTTTGTGATTGATGTTTCCTCATTGTTCCTGTGTGTGTACGGGCTGTGGAAACTTCCTCTAATGGAGAACAATAAACTAACTGCCTGACTGTGTTTCTGTCTGTCTG
Organism: Cebidichthys violaceus; assembly: GCF_023349555.1. NCBI lineage: Eukaryota > Metazoa > Chordata > Actinopteri > Perciformes > Stichaeidae > Cebidichthys > Cebidichthys violaceus. The sequence goes on along the minus strand of NW_027176617.1, from coordinate 702,044 downwards.
TCGATTGACTAAAAGGGCCTTTTGAAGCATATCATTACATATCTCCCCTTTTTAAATCTGCTTTTGTTTAATCAGTATATACCTCTCAGTGTGCTGGTGTTCTTCCACGTTTGTCAGTATTTCAGGTGAAGAATTAGAATGAACTGGATGCGGATGAGCTAGGTTGGCAGGTTTTAGGAGGAGGGAGGTCAGTGAGCATATTGAGTGTTCTGAGCTCTCGGGGGAGCAGAGTGTACTCTCCTCTGATTGGGTTTAGGTAGATGACCTCTATGATAACAAACATCTCTTTCTTTGTGCTTGCTTTTCCCTGCAGTTGAATGGATTTTCCAGTAGTAACTTCAGATCAAGCCTTATTCATTTCTAAAGAAAATAAATCTTTCTTTCTGAAGAATTATTATTTTAGCAATTTCCATAAAGGTTTTATTCCCTTTTCCCTTTTACTCCAGGACTTTACATGTCACAAACTGTGGAATTTTGTAGGTTGAGAAGAAAGTCCTGCGTGATCTGTACCTTTTTTTTTGGATGTAGCCTGTTTTTGGTATTTTTTGCTTCCTCGATGGAGGCTTAGAGTCTCGGCTCAAATCGGCTGTTCAAAAAGGAGACAGTCAGGCTTACCAATCAATCTTGTTTTTCAAACTTGTTGTCTAATGAGTTTGATCATGAGCAGTATCCAACATTTTTTGTTTAATTAGATTTCCGTGAGGCACAACTGGATGCTTTCAGCTGTGTGAACAGTCAGAGGAGGTATGTCACAGAGAGCCAACCATAGACCAGAGACTAGTTTGTGTTAGAAATGGTAAATGAACATATTTATTTATCATCCAGCTCCGTTTTAAAGTCTGATTTAACCATCCTAAATTGTGCTTTTGATTTGACTGAATATTTGGTGACTATCATAGCTGTGAGGTTTGCTGCACACTGTAGAGGAAAGGAAAGTTTTGCCATCACTTTCCATAAGCTGTTGATCACTGTTCATGTCAGAAACGTAGGTCAAATACTTTCTCTCGGGTTAAATGTTTCATGGTACCGGATGTTTGTTTCCCAAAAAAATTTGCTCAAAACTACATCTCTGTTTGCACACCAGTCGTGGTTGTCACAAGTCTTTTTAGAATCAGCTCTTGAAAGGTTTGATGTTAGCCAGCTATGTACTAAAACATACTACCCAAAGTTCATAGCCTATAACCAGAAAACCTGCAGGTTCACATTTCATCTCCAAGATTAAAGGGGAATCCCCCTGTCTATTTCACACCTTTTGATCTTTGAGCTGACTGTTGCATAAATGAAAAGTAGCATGTGTGGTATATGATTAAAATGTTCCCTATGGTCTATATAATGGGCTAAGTACTCCCACCCTTTAAAGCTTCTGCACTATGCTCAGCTTACTGCATCAAAACATCTATGACAAAACATAACACAAAGAAGAAACAAATTAAATCATGCAGAGGCCATTTCATTCCTCGTCATTTAACTTCTTCTCAATGGAGAATGTTTCAATAACGTGTGAGATTTGGCCAAGCAGAGGTCTCACCTGTCTGGTGCCTCTGGCTACAGATGGAGAATATTCCAACGTGACACTGTAGAGAGAAACTGTCAAATGGAGCATAGTAGGTGTGTTAATTATCAAGCCTAAATAGCTTAACCGAAGAATTAAATTAGTCATTTAGTCTCTTTTTTTTTCAGAGATGCACTAAATATTGAAAAAGGCTTGAAGCCCTTACTGACTCCAGAGAGACTGGTGGAATTTATTGACATCTCTGTATGTCGTCTGCACATCACTAGTTTTCCAGGGCTTCTGTTGTTATGAGATATTTGCTATTTCCCCCTCAACTCAGCTGTTTTTGTAAACAAAACCTTTTAGAAACAAGGCAGTCGACATCTTTAAACCAGGTAAAGCGCTGGGTGCCAATTTTTAGCCATAATTATCAGGGTGGACCCCTTGCATATTTGGGATAAGTCTTCATATGTCAAACTTGTGTTTGAAGAGTGATCCCAACTTGGTATGTTAACCGTGTTTAAATAAACTTTTCAACTCTTTGAGGAATATACTTATTCGCTCTCTTGCCAAGATTTAAATGAGAAGATTGATGCAACTCCGGTATCTCTACAGTAAATATGAAGTTACACGGCTAGCTCAGTTTAGACGCAGTCCCACCGAAAGCCACCATCCATTTATCTGTGCTCGCTCTGAGGTGTTAGCACCCCCTCTTACTGTTTTCCGATGATGCACATGTCATGTGACCATCTATCTCTCATGATTCTCATTTTAGGCTAACCATGTGACAGGGTACGCCACGAATAGCAAGGTAATGGATCTCATGTGGTGCTTCATTAACCACTAGAAAATGTCTGTTTCTGGTTACAGTCTGGGCGAACGGGTGCCATGGATTGTTTTTGATGCTACGTACTTTGATGGAATTCTTATTCATAATGTTAAGCATTTATCCAATATAAGCATAGCAGCGATTTTCTATTTAACAAATGTCACAGGAATCCAGTGTTGCTCATGAATAAGTTGGTATGCGCTGATCAGGAGGGCGGCTGAGTGGAAGTAATGTAGAGTATTGTTAAAGTATTCATTGGGATTTAAAAATGTATTCTACCATTAATAGTTGAAGTGTTCCTTTGCAGAAATGGATAAAAGCCATTCTTATAAAGTGCACAATGTTACATTTTTCTTTTTTGAAAGAGATACTTTATCAATACAACCCAACAGCAGTTTGATTATTATCCCTTGGATCACACACACACACACACACACACACACACACACACACACACACACACACACACACACACACACACACACAAACATGATTTAGGAAAATAAATATAAGTATTTAAATATTTGCAAATTAACCCATTTTACCACTATATTATTTGGTATCTTTATAAGATACCTTTTCATATCTTTTTACTGTGAAAAGAGGGTCTCTGAATGGAGTAGGTTGGAAAGTGTATGTGTACATGTAAGCTTAGCTTAGCTTTCAGTAGCAATAATAACGCTCAGTTGGATTGCTTACTAATAAAAACAAGTCAAATGACCAAAAATCTGAGAAGAAAGATGCTGAGAAGGATTCATTGTCCTTGATGCGAGCCTAATTTTAGTGCATGTGTGCATGTTGATACTTGACAGTTGGCAATGAGTGACTGCATGTGTGTCACTTCCTCGGCTGACATTGCTGCATGGAAGCACAGTGAACCGAAGCCTGACTACAGATCAGCACAGCCTTGCTTGACCCAAGTGGTTTGGCACTGTACAGAACATCATCATTTCTTTCTCTTCTGTATATAAGAAACGTCAACCTTTCATATATTTCATAGTACACACTTCTTTAAGTTTAAAATTCAATAAAGAAAACCCAAATTCTCCTCACTTTTCTACTATACTCTGGCTTTAAACAGAAACGCATTAGTGTGGATGTAGCCTCACTTTCTGACTATTTATGGATGAGTGGATGAGTCTCTACCTCCCTCCAAACCTGCTGTCTACAGAGGTACACTAAATCTTTAGTAGCATCTACATCCAATAAAGTTAGTGCTGGAATGTCACCAGGCTGTTTTTCCTCTTCACTGCAGCCTTGAGCGTTTCAGTAGTTGCAGTAGTAGACGCTTGCTGTCTATTGACGTTCCTTAAATGTCTGAGAAAATAAAGGAGACATGACCTATTCTTGCATAGTTCCTCTCTTCTGCCTCATCTCTCTCCTTCAAATGCTTCTCAAATGTGTAGTCTTCCATAATATTAAAATAAATATGAATGGTAACTGTTGGATGAGTAAAACTATTTTTATATTTTCAGATATCTGGATTTTATGTACCAATCAACGATTTAAGCGAGAAAATAATCTAATAACAAAAATAGTCATTAGTTGTAGCCCTTGTATGAACACAAAAAACAAACGGTGTACATGTACTCTCTCTCGACCACACATAGAGCACTTTTCCTTAAGTACACACAACACTAAGTGTAGCCTCTGGCAGCCTCTCCCTTCCATTCTAGCTCACTAGCATTACTGCTGCTTCAAACTGGACTGGCCACCCTGGATTAGCGCTCCACTGTAATCTGGGACACTGCAGATTATGCTTTTCATCTAATGCCCCCCACAACCACACACACACACACACACACACACACACACACACACACACACACACACACACACACACACACACACACACACACCATGTGACCAGCCCACACAAACCTCTTTTATTTCCACCTTGGATGACAGGCTGGATGATGTTAAGTGAGGGAGGGAGGGAATTGACAGAGAGACCTGAGAGTATTGGAACCAGAGCGTCACGCAATATCACTACAGAACCAGCTCTACTAGCGGTGGCTAGCATCTGGATGGATTGAGAATTGACCTTTGGGATTATGCTGGAGAGGAAGAGGGTGTGTGTGTGTGTGTGTGTGTGTTTGGAGAGTGTGTGTGACAGCTGCTTGAAGGGACAGGTAACTTATTAACAGCAAAGAAAGGAGCAGAGGGTTCACAACGCCTTGGCCGGCTGCAAAAGCAGAAAATGGAAATCCGACTTCTCTGTACTCTCACTGTGACCATTTGAAAGCCAATACAAAACCTCCTCCTACTTACACACACACACACACACACACACACACACACACACACACACACACACCCTTGGACATAGTGTCCCTCTGTCACACACACCACGAGAGTCCAGGACGCTGTAAACAAGGAGACACAGAGCCAGCACGCGCCAGGATCACATGCAGACAATCATCCCTTGGCTGGCTTTGCTGAGGTAGCGGTGGTGGTGGTGGTAGGGAGGTGCTAGTCCCTCCGACCAACAAACGCACTACAGGCTGTAAACATGGAGCCCCTGGAGGAATACCACTCTCCGTTTGACTTTGAACAAGGAGTCAACGCCAGCTACCTCTACCTCTCCCCGGCCTACAGCGACACGCCGCCCAGCTCGCCAGCTGTTAAAACCAGAGGTAATCACAAGGTGGAATGGAAGAGGCCGGCCGGAGGATGTGAAGACTGTGTGTGTGTGTGTGTGTGTGTGTGTGTGTGTGTGTGTGTGTGTGTGTGTGTGTGTGTGTGTGTGTGTGTGTGCGCGCGCGCTGGACAGAAAGACAAAACACGGGTTTGGTTCATTGAGCGGGAAGAATTCGGGGGAACACAAAGCTCCGTGTGTGTCAGTTTACCTTTAGACTTTTAGTCTGTACTTCTAAATGAGAATTTATTTTGCTATGGTTCTGAATATTTAATTGCTCAACTCTTGTTTGGTACACAAGATGTTTTCATCTATCTTGCTTTCATCTGTGTTTTTTTCATATTTTTCAAAACATAGGAGACTCAAATTACTTCCATATCTTATTATTTATAATGTTGAGTGTTTTTAGATCTGCACCATAGCTCACATTGGTCTGAACCTCACTGTGTGTGCTTTCTGAAATTTTGAAATTGTGAAAAGTGTGTTTGCATCTTTTGGGGTCCACCTTTAGAAAATTGCCCATAAAGTTGATGTTATACTGTCTTTCAATGCGACTGCTATTCATTTTGTAGGAATTGGAGCGCATATAATATCAGAGGTATCAACTGCTTTGTTGTCTTTGAATTGTCTTTGCCACACTGCATCAGAAAAAGAAAAAGCCTTTATTGTTTCATTATAGTGTATGGAGGTGGACTATAGATCAAATCACATCTATATTTAGAATTTTTTCTAACAACTTTTTCAGTCTTGTCATATTTTATTTTGGCAGTAAGAATTTATTATATAAAAATATAATAAAAAAAAAACTTCCAGACTAAAGAAAGTAATCTATTAATTCCACATTCCTCTGTCTAGCCTATAATAGTTCAGTGGACAATTGTAGAGCTTTGCTTGTGACTCACTATCACCAAAGAAGAGATAATTATGTGCAAGCAGTTTGGCAAGTCTGTTTTTCAGGCATGCGTTTCTAATTATATAATGGTTTAATTGTCTAGTCTAGTTGTTTTGGATTTAACGGCTACAAAGAGTCAGGTGGCCGTTTAGCAGAGCCTACTCGTCTCAGAGGAAACGAGCTAAAGCAGAGGGGTGGGGCAGTAATGTGGGTGGGTATGCAGTTTGGTAAAGCCAGCCAAACTTCTGCTTCCACATACAAACTTCTCTCTTGCTCTCTCTCCCTTTCCAAGTGTCATTTTTATTTCTCTCTTGCTCACAGCACCTACTGATGGAAACACACCTCCGAGGCTTACATTCGCTGCACAGCTACCTCCACACTCGCACATACACGTCTCGCACTGCTGCCTGCAGAAATGTATTACAAAGTTGTACATAGCTAGATAACTCAGGAGAGGCGTTGGTCTAATAAGTTTAACGTTCTTCTCTGCCCGAGAAAAGTGCTGGATGTTCACTGTAATCTTGCAAAAAGCAGCATAATGTGGATTATCAAAAATAAAAACCATTCAATAAGGAGGGGGATTAGCTCTGTTAGTGACTGAGGGGAAGTGTCCATTACACGGTTTGGTCACTGTCAGCAGGCACGTGTGTGTGTGTGTGTGTGTGTGTGTGTGTGTGTGTGTGTGTGTGTGTGTGTGTGTGTGTGTGTGTGTGTGTGTATATATATATATATATATATATTGTGTGTGTGTGTGTGTGTAAGTGGCACTGCTGCATCATCAGTAATGGGAAGAGAGGGCAAATGTGAGAAAGCGATGTGAGGGGGGGAAAGAGCTTGAGGGCAGATGAAGTGTAATGCTTCAGAGGAACAGTGGGGGTGGTGTCTGAATACTATTCCCACTCACTTTTTTTTTAATGCCTGCCTCTATTTCATCTGTAAAATGATTGACAGATTTTTAGATGGATCCCATGCATGTTTTGACATGTATAAATATTTTAGCATGAGACGCATCCAATCAGAGCTTCATTTTTCCCCAATGTATTAATCCCAGTCCTGAGTTTATGATGACACTTTGTTATTGGAAGGCTGGAAAATGGTGTTACGTCATGAACAGTTCTCCACACAGTTGTGACTAAATTCAGCTGTGTTCTTTGTGGGATTATATATATATATATATATATATATGCTTCTTGGGATTTTGGTATCTCTGTTCTCAAAGAATATTCCGTCTCATTTAATATGTTTTTTTATAGTGTTAAGGAGTTTTGGGGTGTGACATGAAAGAGAGAGAGTGCCAAAATCACCAGTGAGGCTGGGAGATGCTGATTGGCAGATTTTAAGCTAAGCCAAGCTAATATATTATAAAATATGTAATTAACAATACTCTTCGGCGGGAAAGTAAATAAGCACACCATATTTCCCAAATGTTCAATCTTTTACATGGCAAGTTAACATGCCATTGTGTTATCTGAATAAAATAACCAACAACAACCAGACAAATGCAAAAGATGTTCTTGTTCATTTAATGTTTTTCCGCTTCCTATATTTACAAGAGGTAATGTACAAGGCCAACACAAATTAGCTTGCTAGTACCACAACGGGTTCAGAAGTTAAATGATTAAATGTTTTTAAATGAAATGTTGGCCCCCTTTCAGTCTATACTTCAGTTCTGCCTTCCCCCGTTGTAATGACACAGTATAGTCCCTTTTGGGGTTTTTTGGTATCTAGCACATTTGTGTCACCCTATTCCAGCTCAGGTGTGGCCCGGTACATCCTCACCCGCTGTTGTCCTCTTGACTGACAGATCTTAACAACTCCTTTGCTCTCTTCTCTCACGCTGTCTTAGCTCAGGATGTCTCCATCTAGGAAGTTCTTTGTATTATTGATGCACTGCTGCTCCTGCTGGCCACAACTCTGTCAGAGGCGGCAACATCAAAGACAAGTGTGTGCTCACTGTATGTGTGTGGAGGGAAAAATGGATCAGTGAGAGGGAGAAGGTGTTTTGTGTAACGGTACTGTGGGAATGAATGTTTTTCCCTCTTGGCTACCACCTATCATTAAACTGCATCTTTAGCATCCTTAATTTTCCTAAAGTCCTACCATTTGATATATTATATTCTCCTCCAGGGGAGCAGCATGACAGCTCAGCGGAGTTTGACAACCAACATCAGCCTCCGCTCACATACCACCTGTTCACTGTCACACAGCAAACACGGGCTGGATTTAACTTTTTTTAAATTTTACCTCCTAGGTTCCCAGCAGCATCCGGACTCGGCCCCAGAAGTGGGAGAAGATGCAGTGACGTCTGTCGGTCCCTCTGCCCCTCCCCCTCCCCCCGCCATGACAGAGGAGGAGCAGCAGGAGCTACAGGAAGAGTTGGTCAAGGTGAGGACAGGAGGGATTAGGGATTAATAAGCAGGTCTTGGTTCAGGGAGTCAAGATCAGGTGTTCGACCCAATAATGCAAATAATCTGTAAGGGTTTTTAAAAGCAGGCTACAATATACAACACTTTGATTGCCGCTTTGGAGTCTGGCAATACCTTGTACATGGGTAATGTATGCTATGAGCGTCTTTTAGTTCACACCGCAGTCTTCCATAGCCAACAAGATGCTCATTTGTAGGTCCCTTGTAGCCCCTGTAGCTGATCCAGCCACTTAGCTTTTGCCTTAGATGTTGGATTTGTAATTCACATCAGCCAATATTTCCAGCAGCTCTTTTAACCACTCGTTGTGGCAGCTTCCCTTCACTTTACATGTAGAATAGGCAGTAGGATACCAACTAACTTAATTAATTTAATTAAATGTAAGAAAAACGTCACAATTCCCCAGTGTCCAAAGTTGACATGTTCCAATGCCATGTCATATCCGTTTAAACTGTCCAAAATCCACTATTACACATTCACTTTATAATGAAAAGAAGAATGTTTTGCATTTTTGTTTAAAACAACGATTAGGATCCAAATAGTTGTTGATTCATTTCCATTGGATGGACTAATAAATTAATCAACTGTTGCAGCTATATTTGGAAATAAACATTACATCATAATCCACTCTACTCTGTTTTTGGTTCTATAGTTGAGAACTGATATATAGTCAGACAAGACATGGTTATCATGTACATTTAATGTAACACTTAATTGACAAGTTTCCTACTGTGTGTGTGTGTGTGTGTGTGTGTGTGTGTGTGTGTGTGTGTGTGTGTGTGTGTGTGTGTGTGTAGGTTGAGGATGAGATCCTGACTCTGTCACAGGTGCTGTCAGCCAAGGAGAAGCAGCTGGCAGACATCAAGAGGAAGCTGGGCATCACACCTCTCAACGAGCTGAAACAGAACTTCACCAAAACCTGGCAGGAGGTCACCACCTCCACCGCGTGAGTGCCTCACCCACCACAGTATGCCGACATCCCAACTGAGAGTGCACTATATTTCACTTGTTAAAAAGAGTTTATGAGGTACCTTTTTGTAGTTTTTTTTGACCTCATGATCAACGGCTTTCTTATCCATAATGTGTCCTTTATTTCTCTGCTGAATGCCTTGAAAATATAGTAAGCTGTCAGCACTGTTGAGAGAAGGCTCTTTCTCCGCTGAACAATGAGGAGTAAGATGTCAGTGTTCTTGACAAGCTGCCTGTAGCATGTGTGGGTGATGGGTTTTTGTATTACAGGAAACGAGCAGCATTGTGATGCTTTCAGGCTTTCTAAAATGAAAAAGACATTGCGCTTTAGTTCTGACCTTGATGCCTCTCTTAAGTCTTTTGATCTCTCTGTCTCCTTTCATCACTTCCATATCTCCATCTTGCTACCCGTGTCTTCTCCCTCATTCTCTTTCTGTCTCCCTCCTCTCTCTCAGCTACAGGAGGACCTCTGAAACCTTGTCTCAGGCAGGTCTGAAGGCCACAGCAGCGTTCTCCAACGTGGGCTCAGCCATCACCCGGAAGCTGGAGGATGTCAGGTGAGTCAGACAGGAGACTATAAAACGTGAATGATATATTATGTGAAGCACCGAATCTTTAAGAAACAGTACCCTTTGTTCTGCTGAGCAACCGAATGATATATTTCCTAGAAATTGCACAGGGATCTCAAAGTGCGAGTTAGATGGGCTGAGAGATTCTGTCCCTAAATATTTCTAATTTCTTTCTTACTTTCTTTCCTACCGTCTATTTCATTTTTACATGAACACAATTTTTGTATTTGTTGTGCATGTAATTGACCAAATTCTACCTATTTCCCTATGATAACGAGGTATAAATGTCGTGGTAATAACGTGTGGGTCTGAAAAGTGAAGCCAATGCAGAAGTGCCTTAAACATGCATTCTTTCTAATAGCCCTCAGGGGGCGAGTCCTCCAGTTACAAAACATTGTCAGATTGTATAGATGTCTATGAGAAAACGACCCTACTTCTCACTTAATTTACTACCTCAGTAAACATTGTAAATATGTGTTTCAGGTTTCAATCAATAGTTTCAAGTCTTCTTCAATACAGCATGAAATCAGGGTATGCTTTAGGGCGTGGCTACCTTGTGATTGACAGGTAGCTACCATGGCGTTTGTCTTGTCAATGTCTTAAAATTGTAATCCTTTCACAGTGTGCTTTCAGTTCATGACAGTTGATTATAATTTCGGTCGCCTAGAAATGACTTATTCAAACAGCCAAAAACCAAGATGGCGACGGCCAAAATGCCAAACTCAAGGCTTCAAAACAGTAGTTCACAAACCCAATGGGTAACGTCATGTTGACTACAGCTCATTTCTTATATACAGACTGTGGTCTGACATGATTCACAACTACAGGGTTATTCGGTTATGTTCTCCTTGTTCATAAAGGGGATATATTATTCTAGCTGATCGATTGTAGATTGATCTAATAGATTGATTTTCTGTCATTCTGCTTCCAAAGTCCCTACTCTAATCTCTACCAATACATTGTTGCCAATATTTCCTGGTTTAAAAAAAGGCTCTCAAAACCAGGAACAGGTTGTTCTTTTTGAGATGTAGCTCCAGATGACCCCTCCAGTTGAGATCCTAATCCGTCTTCTCCCCTGTCATCCTTCTTCTCTCTGGATTACTGAACTGCAAACAGGATTATTAGGCCCTTCAGAGCACCAGTGTGCTGAGAAGTGCAGCCTCACAGATGAGCCTCAACACAGTGCTGGTTTTGGGGGTAGGGTAGTGAAGAGGGACCTGACGGGTCAAAAGGGTGTGTGTGTGTGTGTGTGTGTGTGTGTGTGTGTGTGTGTGTGTGTGTGTGTGTGTGTGTGTGTGTGTGATGACGACAAGATATTCCCCCATAATACACAGGATTAGTGCACACCCACTGTGTTAATACACAATCAATCTTAATGGGATCAAGCAGGATTTATAGGATTTATGCACTTCGAATACTCCCAGATTGAACATATAGTAGAATGAAATAATGGTTTGTACTCTATGTTGTGTTTGCACATGTGCCTGTCTTTCTCTTTTTGTTCCGTCTGTGTTAAACTGTCTGTACTATGCTAAGATGACCACTAACACCCCCTTTCTTCTTCACAATGCTGTCGGATAGCACACGCTCATTACAACACTCGGCTAGTATGCCTGTCATGAGGTAAGGGGAAGTTGTGTTAACGTGAGTCTGAGACACAGTGGTGCCCTCGGAGCTACAAGTGTTGAATAAAATATGAAGGAGGAGAAGGCTGCACAATGTGTTTGTGCAACACTAGAGAAAAGAGAAACTTGTTTGGCTTTAGTTCTGTATTTTCAGGTATGCATTGTACATAAAAGGTCTCAAGTGTGTACCTTGAGGAGCGACCACCGCTAACAGCGACTGTGAGCTATCGGCGAAGCTGCAGTGCTTATTATCTTATTATCAGACAGAGCCCAGTTTCGTCAAGCTGTTAGAGGTCCTGCAAAAATCTTGAGATAAAAGATATCTTTGAACCCAGGGGCATCATCGGTTAGCTGTGAATTTGGAAACGCCCACTTTCAGCAATGAAGAAATGCGGTCTGTCCAGTGGTCTTTACTGGTTTAAAGTATAATCACACTACAGGGTCTCTACACCGATTTCTAACCGAATTATAGTTTGAGGTGCAGGTCTGGATGTGTGAGATTATAACTGCAATTATTTTCCGTTATCAATGAATCTTTAGATTATTAACTGATTAAATAAATAATTGTTTGGTCTCTGAAATGTCAGGAAATTATATATGTATGTATATAAAAATATTCAGAATTTAAGGGGATGTCTTTAAATCCTACTTCCCTCTGAAGCGGCAACTTGTTGTCTGCAACTAGAATGTAGAAGCAGGTTGGATAAATTCAAACTATGTTGGTCGGTCTGTGATTTATTTATGTCTCGTTCTTTCGCAGGAATGCACCAACTTTCAAGTCATTTGAGGAGAAAGTGGAGACTTTGAAGGTAACGGAATAGGAACAGGACTAGTGGCAAAATGTTTAAGTGGCAGTGAGTTAAAGCTCAGGGTTGTGTATAAAACCACTTTCTCATCAACATTTAAAGGGAGACTATTACACTTCTGCAGACCAGTGACCATGAGTGTTTATCACAGAACAACAGCACATTGGATTTCTTTTCATTTGCCAAAATTTCGAGTCAATAGCAAATAGAGAAATGTCATGAAGTCCAGCAACATTACTAGAAACCGTTATGCAGCAATGTGTACAGTAGCTAAAGTTGGCTACGGTGAGCCACCATAAGCTACTGGTCATACCAGACCAAATGAGGCTGTAGCAGCAGAAGTCCTCAGTGTATTGAACGGAGTAATGTTTTGTTTGTGAATTAAAACTTTTCTTTTGAAGAGGGAGATTGTTTGTTTCTTTCTTTCTTCAAAAGGTAAATAGGTCTCACTTCAAATAGATTAATTTACAAGATAAGTTCAGTTTTTTTAATATATGGTAATTTATTGGTATTTATTTTCATTACATTGATGCATTAAAAATTGTAGCATTTAGTTTAGCAAATTTGACCACAGATTCAAATTTGTTATTATTTTTATGTTTTTTTTGTGTGTCTATAAATGACGTAATCTACTTAAGTTATGGGAGTCAATCATTTTATTATTCTTCCTCATCGTTTCTCTTCCTCCCCCGCTGCTTCAGACCAAGATGACTCCATCAGCGTCCACCGGGGACCCCGACCAGCAGGACAGCGACGGCCCCACCACCAAGACTTTGATCAGTCAGCCAGACGGCTCGGCCACCCAGGAGACGCCGATGAACTGAAACCTCCTGACCCCCCCCTCATCACTTGACCCTCTCTAACCCCTGGACCGTAAACACTCGCCCCCTAAACTCTTGTGTGCCAGTCTTCCTTTATTTGAAACAAGTGACTTCCCACAGCTCGTGATCTAATTGTCTGGTCTTTTTGTCCGACACGTGCGCTCACTTGTTGACTGGTGTGGAAACTGAAAGCATGGGATGGGTGCAGGCATGTGGTCTCGTGTCCATCGTCTATATATTTGAGTCTATTCTCGCTCGCTGTGGGAGAAATCCTACTTGCTGTCTGACTTTCCTTTTCCACCCTGCACTCCTTATTTCCCCGCTTTTGTCCAACCAGCAAAACTCAGATGCCAAACATGCTCCTAGATTATTTTTGTCTTTATCAAATTAACACAGTTTCATGTTTTGTTTGAGTGTAGAAAATAGCACAAATATAGAAATATTACAATCTTGATTAGAGAAGGATTTATATATAAAACTATAAAAGCGCTTGTTGTGTCTGCCTCCATTTTGGGGCTGTTCTTGGTTTAATGGGTTACCATTTTGGGGCCAATCTGAGTTCCGTTTTCTTCGTATTCATTTTAGGACTCCACACGATCATAAAAGTAGTCTAACACTGTGTTCAGAATATGAATGTATGCCTTTTTTTGTCATATAGTTACACCACTTTGTATACTTAATCCCACAGTGCTGAGCCACTGATTCTGCGTGTCTCAACTGCAGCAACCAACTCCAAAGCTGGTATTAAATTATTTTTTTTAAAAACACACCAGAATAAAAAAACACCCCTTTTCCGCCATTGTTAAGAGTCTGTCAGAAAATGATCTCCACGCTTAGATAGTTACAGGAAAACAGCCAAGATCAGCAGAACAGCGGCAGAGCAAACACACTGTCAAGGTTCAGCCTTGACCCGAGGTGAGCGTGGAATAAATATGTCTCTTTCAGAGCCAGAGTCAATATTTAAACACTTGTCCATTGTTTCTGCTGGGAGGTAACACCTAGTCTCTCCCCTTTCTGTCATTTATCTGAAAGCAAGGCAAGAGACTCCACTGGCCGTTGTTTTGTATACTGACACATAAAAATGGTGTAAAAGAGTAGGTTTACCACAATTTTTTAAGTATCTTAACAACTCTCGGATGGATTGGCACAAAATGTTGTTCTAACATTCATGTCCCTCTCAGGGTGATTTGTAATAACTTTGGAGATCCCTGAACTTTTTACACTAGCAACATCATCCGGTCAACATGTGTCCTATATTTTGTTTTATGACTAAATACCTGCTAAATTAATGACATTCCCATCAGACGCAGCTGTATTTTGGGTTAAGTGCTAATCAGAAAATGTTAGCATGCTAAGCTGCTAAAGTAAGATGCTGAATATGGTAAACACTATACCTGCTTACATCAGCATTTACTGTTTTTGTAAGCATGATAGCATGCTGACGTTAGCATTCCGCTCAAAGCACCACTCTACTTAACACAGCCTCACCCAGCTTGAATGTGAAATCAGCTCTCCCACTCGTTAGTGCTGCAATTTGCCACACAGACTGTGGATCAGCACCACATACGGACCGAGGGGGATTTCTGCTGTTAAGATCTTGTTTTCAGAAACCATGACACAATTTTTGAGCGGTGCAGTATCTCATATCCTCATGTAAGCCATGACCTGGTTCACTGAGAGATTTTATTACAGCCTTTTGTCTCAGACATGAGGGTTTTTATTTGTATTTAGTCACACATAGCACACACATACACGATTTGTTTGTTCTTGAACCGTGCAGTGAAGACATGCTCTAATAAAAAATACCTCTGAAGAAACCTTGTTCTGAGTTAACTGGTGTCTTTATGCAACAACGAGGCGGTGGAGATGGGAGTTTATTTGAGTTCCTCCAGCACAACATACCACTGTGTTAGAAAGATGTGACCTTTTTAACACACCAGTGTGTCTAACATGGGGAAACACATTTACATTGACCCACAGAAGGTCAAAAAAATACAGCTATAAAAAAAGCCTCATTGAACTGCAGTGCCTAATGTGAACACAAGAGGGCAGCCAAGAGTAGAAGCACCACTTGATGACTTAATTTGTCTCCATCCAGACCACATGGGTCCTGTTTCAGAAAGCAGGTTTGGTTTAAACTCTTAACTTAGTTAACCCTGAGATGATGTTCAGTTGAAAAGGCAGACTTTGGGTTTTTTAGTTCCAGGAAGAGAGGTAACTCTCTTGGTTTGTATTTCCTCGTTGATTCAGTCGAAAGCGCATATCGAAGGTTTACTGAATGTCGGATATTAGTTTGATACTCAGGACTATCTGAAGTGATTACATTTATGTGCTGTCAGTAATTTTTTTTAATAACAATGTGACTGTGCACATAAGACAGACAGCTTGTCAGTTTGTTATAGCAGTTCCACTAAAATGTTAAATACATTGAATGTGTAATGTCAGTATAAATTGAAAAGAGTCCCAAAATGTTCAAGATGGGGGCCATAAACATCTTACTAGAATATCAAAACTAGAATAGTATTACTTTAAAAAAACGTTACTGAAGTGAAGTACTCCTATAATTAAGACAAAGTTAAAAAGTAGGATAGTTAAAATGACTGCGTTACTTAAAAAAAGAGGGGGGGGGGGGGGGGGGGGGTATATATGACACTACTATTAAATTAGGACATATTTAGGCTACAAAATAGATTGCATTAAATGTCCATTTCACACAAGTGGAAAATAAATAGCAAAATAAAAATTGAGCCCTCTGCAGTCTGTGCATACAACACATCATCATTATATAAACATACAACTGCCTTCCTCAGAGTAGCCCGGGTAACACGGGAATTAACCAGAAAAGAGAAGAAAAAACTCAGAACTGAAATCGAAATAAAACATCTCCAAAGCAGACATCGTGGATAAGTTAACAATGTCAACTTCACAGCGGCTGCAGACAGCATTCACATCACAGCGAAGGACAGACTGCTTAGTTTGTACACTCCGTGTAGCGGCTCCTCTGTCCCAGTATAACCAGTCCAGTGGACCTGAACGGTTGCTTCTGGAGGATTCTTCAAGTGTTAGCATTTAGCATGTTAGCCAGACCCAGCGTGTGCCAACTGTTCGGTCACGAACATCGTGGGTGTGTCGCTCACTGCGAGCCACGTGGTGTATTAATGCAGTCAATAATTAAGACAGATGTGACGTTTTTATTTAACTATGCAGAAGTAGGCTCCACTACTGCTAATAGAACCCGCACCGCATATGTGGTGCTTGACTTGACTGTGCTTTAAGTGTCCACGGCCTGT
This sequence comes from Cebidichthys violaceus, assembly GCF_023349555.1. NCBI lineage: Eukaryota > Metazoa > Chordata > Actinopteri > Perciformes > Stichaeidae > Cebidichthys > Cebidichthys violaceus. Next base: position 685,690 of record NW_027176617.1, on the reverse strand, counting down.
GGACACTTAATGTCTCCTCATTTCCGGAGTGACACCTCTCTGCACGTGCAGCTGTGTGGAGCCCCGCCCTCTTGTGGCCGCAGACACACCTGCAGTTGATTTATCTCGTTTCTTATGTTTCCAGACAAGGATGCGACTTTAAATGTAGCGAAGTAGGGAACAATACTTGTGATTATTAGTACTTATTTAAAAATAAAATGAGTAGGCTTAATAGAAAACTACTTTGTTGCAGAACTACATTTATTATAAGGGATGCATTACGTCATTATTGGGCTGAGATAAAGTTGCACTTTGCTTTGAGCTTTTTCTCCTTCATGAGGTATGTATGAATAAACTCTAATTAAGTATTCCAATAAAGTACAGACAGTCACCATTTTGCAGTGTTATTAAGTGGGAAGAACTATATATCACTTAAAAAGTAGAAATATTACGTATATCTGCACAACTGCATGACTACTCACATGCAGCAGAATTACCTATTATTCTGTGTTATTGGGAAATTCTTACCGATGCATTACTGGGTAAGCAGTTTGTGGAGGCAAAGAGTATAGAAAGTAAGGCTGCTGTATCAACACCTTAATATACTTCTGAGTAGTTTAGTTCATAAGATAGCATCATGTTTAAGAAATTATTCAACTATTTTGTGTGAAAATCCAAATCTGAAAAGTAATAGTAACTATCGCTGTCAAGTAAAGGTAGTGGAGTAAAAAGTACAATATTTCTCTTGGGAAGTAGAATCAAAAAGTAGCAGTAAAATTGAAGTAAAAGATACTTAACAGTGGATTTAAATACAGTATTTGAGTAAATGCATATTCCACTACTGGAGTATATTTTCTTGTTTATTTGTAAACTTGTGTACGTACGTGTATGTTACTTTCAAGTGTTATTAAATAAAATGGTATTGAGTGTTCTTTGAAAAGAAAAGACACAGTGACAGCGGCTAACAAACAGCTGCCAAAAAATCTTTATTCAGTTATAACCAGATGCCTCCAGATTCTTCCAGTCACACAGATCACTCTGGAGAAGTCTAAACTGTAAACACAGAGTCAAACAACAACAGCACCAGAACGCAATTTGTCAGAAAACACCATTTACAACAATAACAATGGCAGCTTCTACACACAGAGATCAGATAACAAACAAAACTGGTACAGGGGTTAACAGTCAGTGTGTGTTGATTCTTCTTTGAGAAAAATCATTTGATAGAATTCATTTCATTATATTGTAGAAAAGAATATAAGAAAACATCATTGGTGCAACAGAGTATAGTATTTGTGATAGAACAGGTATTGCAAGTGCTTTGTGTGGTGTGTTAACAATAAAGAATCTCATGTTTGGATTGAATGTGTGACACGTAACTGTCCGTGTGTAATAGCAGGCCATGTTTGAAATGTGCAGAGAGAGAACATTCAGTTCAAACATAGCTGAGTTTGTGTGTGAGCTTAGAAGGCAGAAAAAATGTCCCAAATGTCTTCCCATCACCCCAAACAGTGAGAGTGTACAGACACACTTTGATGTAAAGGAATTTTAGATATTTGGGGTTATTTGCCTTCCTGCAGAGTTATAGAAGAGGATGAAAGCCACTCACACGTCTGTTTGTCAAATATGAATGGTTAGCTTAGCTTAGCACAAAGAAACAGGGGGAATAGTATAGCCTGGCTTTGTACCGGCAACTCCAAAGCACACAAATGAATACATCATGTCTCACTTGTTGTATCAGTTCAAAAGAGAGTAGAAGCAACATGTTCTTTACGTTACGGGGGGTTAAGAGCCAGACTTGGCCAGACACAGTAACTAAATAGTTCAGTTGAAAGGCAGATTGCCTTCAGACAGAGATCCAGGCTAGTCTGTATGCTAACTGAAGCTAACTGCTCTATAATATAGCTTCATATTCAACATTCACACATGAGCGTGGCATCAATCTTCAACTCTCAGAAAGAAAAAGAGGCCACATTTTTTTAAGTTACCTCCAATCAGAGCCAGGCTAGCGTGCTAGGCTAAGCTAACCGTCTCATAGCTTCATATTTAACGTCCAAACATGAGGGCAAGAGTGTGCATAACCGTATTTCCCAAAATGTCAAACTACTAATTCAAAGTTCAAACTCTTTGCAAAGGCCAGGGAGTCATCTGTGGGTTCATCTACAATATCGACACAAAACTAGGGTCATGCAGTTGTGCGTTTTTCCTTAACTTAATCAGAACCTCTGGCTTGGAGACATTTCAGTTGTGGTGCGAGCTAATTATCAGCTCACTCAAAACCAGATCCTCCTGTTGCAACTACAGCAATCTCTCTTAATCTTGAGTTCTCAGATGAAAAAATAAATCTGTATTGCTTGTTTAAAACTGATCCATATGTGGCCCTTTCGTCCTCCTCCACCTCCCCCTCGCTTTGAATCTCCCGCGGCCTCACAGCAAAGGGAAGCTACCGATATTCATGGACAGCAACGATTCATATCAACTGAGGTCACATCTGGAGCCTGTGTACACGGGCTGTTTTTCACCGCCCTCATCAATTATTCAATGGCTCGGACACATGCGTACACACTAACAGCTCCTTGTGCTCCTCTAAGACGGCAAGCATCTTCTGCGAGCTTGACTCACAGACGCCTTGATTCCTCTGCACCTTGACCTGCTGCTCAAACATCTCAACGGAGCAGACAGATAAGTGCACAGCACCCGTCTATGGCCTGGATGAGCATCTCTACAATCACTGCATCATGCAGAGTGTCAGTGAGCTTTAACCAGATGTAACGTCCATTTTTGTTTTGCATCACAAACTGCAGGCTCCTTTTGGTCATCTGATGGAGGGGGTGACGCTCAGCATGATGCCAGTGTTTATGATAATGACGCAAACAGGCGCTGGTGTGAAAAGCAGCATGGGCATTTTTATTATTCTATGTCAATGCACTAGTTGATAATGCATGAGGTATGCTTGTACATTGAAACGTGCATCTATGGCCGCAGGAATGGCTTGATCAGGGAGTAAAGGTGCGTGCACACACACACACACACACACACACACACACACACACACACACACAGGGTATGTTTTTATGCTCACACTTTCCTTCCTCCCTCACACACACACATACACACACACACACACACACCAACAGGAGGAGGTGTTAATGCTACATCGAACAGATGGGACATACCTCAGGCAGTCAAGTGAAACACACACTCCATCATCTCACGCTGCACGTATACACACACACACACACACACACACACACACACACACACACACACACACAGTCGATGCCATCAACTCCTTGGTGGAGCCGTGCGTTCGGGCCAGCAGCCTGGAGGGACGCGAGCAGCTTCCACCAGCAAGCTCTTCACATCATCACAGGGTGAGACCTGAAGCCACGGGGACATATGTTGAGCAGCATGGGTGCATATTGCCCCGATGACATGCTCTAACACAGTTGGCTTTCGCAGAGCTCTTTCACTCGTATTGTGTCTGTGTGCGTGCGTGGAGAGGTCCGGGCTGTGTGACACAAGCGAAAGAAGTCCTGCCAAAAGGTATTTATGAAAAATAAAACACAGGCGACAAAATGTTTTGCAGCTGAGATATTTAGTTGCATATTGAAATGCTTGCTGAATAAATTCCGCTTGATGAATGACGCAGGGTGACATAAATGTTGCAGTTGCCTGAGAGGTGGATTCGAATGGGTAAGAGATGTGCCAATCTGGAAACATCAGGCACCTTCAACCTTTTCAGTGCAGAGTGATAAATGTTGTCTCGTACACCAGGCTCATAAAAACAAACTGTACCCCTCGATGACCCAGAGGAAGCACATCTGCAGGACTCCTAACTGGAGCTCACGCCGTAGTTTTAAACCGTCTCCCAACCTTCTACAAAAGGAAATTTGCTCTGACAGGGTTGATTTATTTTCACCATCAGATATTTGAGGTAAATGATGATGATGGAATGATCGGAGAAGACAACATTTTGGGAGATCACGGCGGTGAATTAAGCCTTTGTAGTGTATGAAAGTGACAGCTGGCACATCTGCAAACAGTTTTGAATACCCCATTAAAAGGCAAAACATCATAGGAATGTAAGCTAATCAGCATATTTCCCTATTCCTTGACATTTTGTCAGCACAGAAATAGTCCCCCCCCCCAAAATAAAAACATCTTCCCTGTTCATGTCAGACAATGCAGTGTGAACATTTTTACAACCAACTGTGAACAGATCTGGAGAAGGACCATGTGTTGCATCTACCATTTAGTTTACAGTCTGGAAACACATATCAAACATGTACATTTAGAGGCTTCAAAAGGATATAAAACGTAACATACTGTGCCGGCCACGTCAGGGTGGAGAGCAGCCGCTGCCAACTCAAGTCTTAAACACCTGTAGTGCTCGTGGTTACCTCTTAGAGCGAGCTTACACATATTTCTGAATGTCTGACAAGGGCTTTTAACGCTCCCTGTGTGTTTTTCACCGGAGGTTTCGAGATGCGGTTGGAGGAAGAACAACTGAGACCTCGTCATGACTCCAGCTGGCACTGCTCCCATCACTGCAACACTCAGTGTGAGATGCAGTCTCTGGTGCACAGCCTCCTTGAGTGATCCGTCTTATGCAAGCATCCCGCGGGCCCGGCTAACTGTTAATACGCACACAACAAGGATGGCGAGAGCTTCACTCAGACTGTGACAAATTGGTCCATGCCAGCAGGGAATGACAGGTACTTTTGACAATTTTGTACATAATTGAAAGCGTGAGACAGATGTTTCTTGTTGTATGCCAATCTTATGTTTCGAAAACCACAATATAGTGTGCAGTTGAGATAAAATAAAAAGTATAGCGAGGCAACCCCGGCTGCTCCCAACCCGTCATGGCCGTCAAAGCACAAATATCACACATTTATATAAAGTCATGTATCTCATAATTTCCTTTTTTGCATGCGCATGCAGTATTAAAAATCCAGTTAGACCAGAGCATATAGTATATATAATGTTTGAAAAAAGAGTGTAAAAATCCAGTGCGACAGTCATTGAATTCTTGAGGTCTACATGATTGTAATCAGATAAAACAGCCAATGAGATGATCCAGTTTACAGAGAGGGCGGGTCTCTGTGTTGCATATACAAGTTTAAACTGAAGGAGCTGTGGCTGAAGTGCTCTTAAACACTTTTTTAGTATTCTGAATAATCACTTCTAATTATAGAAGTGGTGCAGATGCGAGTCTTTTTATTTCATCTCTCTATCTGCCTTCACACTTAGCAGCTCCTGCAATAAAAACGGATAATCTCACTGAATATTTCACATGCTGTTTGCTGAATGAGGCTTCCTTGATTTCCCAAACATTTCTAGATCGCATCGCAACAGTGACTCTTCACATCGACATACATTTATCTACAAGCCCTTGTACAAAAGGGAGAGAGGAGCCATGTTTGGGAAAACAAGGAGAAGGAGAAATAACAGACATAAAAAACTACACACACACACACACACACACACACACACACACACACACACACACACACACACACACACATTGAAACACAGTATCGTCCTAAGACTGGATCAAAAAAGTTTACAAGTTACAGCAAAGAGTAGAAAAGTCACTCTTAGACGTTGCAACATCTCTCTAGAACCAAGGCCAAAGGGGCCTCTGAACGCAACTCACAGGGCATTTCTTTGTATCACAAATCTTTGAATTGTAGGTATAGAAAGCAGAACTCGTACTAGCCAGCACCAGAGACATTCCCTCATGGTCGCTGTAAGCCCTGCATATCACAGCAACACACCTCCACTCAGAGATTCTAGACACAACATGGCAACTGAGGTCCTCTCTAGAAACTCCACGCTCATCAAGGCACATTCAGGACTACTATTTTCCTCCAAAGATTACCCTAATGGGGGGGGGAGTAGCTTCTGGAAACACATACTAAGGACAAATATATAATAATTAATGTCCGATGGGGAACCCCTCCCCCCAAAAAATGCCTTGGGAGTGTTTGCAGAAGCCATTTCAACCGCTTTTCAACCATTCTCCTCCTTCACATTCCTAAATGAAAGAATGGATGGAGGGTCCCGCCTCTTTTTTTATTGACAACAACACCACCACCACCGTGACCCCGGCTCTGGATAGGAGCCTGCCCGTCAGAATGGTTGCCATGGAAACTAGACACACGGTCGGTGGGATGTGGACAGTTTGAAGACACACTGCTACTTAATCTATTCTCAGGGTCATGCAAGGCAACGCTAGGACTACTCAGGTGTACTCCACTGTGCGCATAGTCAATTTCTGTTTTTATGTCTAATTACATTTCCAGTCAGTTTCACATGACATGTGACTCCACAGAGTGCCACCTGCTGTCAGGCTATTGTTGAGTGGTGTTTCTGCACAACACAGGAGGGTCTGTGTGCAGATAACAACCCTGTGGGCATCTGCTCACATGTTTTTATCGGCTGCCAGAAGTGGGTGGCCAGCTAATCTGCAACCACAGAGCTGAGGGGGGGCCTCCTGACCGAAGGAGAACCTGTCACTCTAACTTCAATGTCTGGAGCTGACGGTGCAAATAAAAAGGGAAATAAGCATGTTTTCTTTTTCTTTTTTTAAAGCCAAGGATGTCACATAAACATACACCGACACTGTAGCTTAGATATACTGTACTGCAGCTTAATCTGTATATATTGTAGCATATATTGACCTATACTTGGATGATATAAGGTATAATAAGTGTCAGCCTCTTGTCACAAACAAGTCTTGTCATGTATGAAATATTGATCTCAGTAAGGATCAGGTACATAAACCATGAATACTTATAAATCTGTCAACATATGAACTGCTGTTAAAGCCATCACTGCTTAGTCAGTAGCTACGCTGGACAATAACATGATATAAAAGTGTGTGTGTGTGTGTGTGTGTGTGACATATACATTGAGGGTCCCTCGTAACTCACAAGAGTTGAATTTTATACCGTCCGTAAACAGAATAATGCTATCTTGTTTTATCCCGCTCATAAATCACTGCTGAAAGCTCAGCCCTTTAATAGTCGTCCCCTCCATTTGAAGGGGAAAAACAGTCCTCATAAGTATTCATATCGCTCTCTCTAGAGCAACAAGACCGCCTATTGTGGCTCTTTGACGGCAGTTTTAATTCTGCTGTGCGAACACGTGTCTGTGATGGCAGGCCGTCTCTGAGCCGGTGTTTAGCTGCTCACTCCCTCCCCAGGTTGCAGGGCTGAGAGCTCATTTCTGCTCTAACATGAATAAGTTAGATGATCAGATCAGGAGCATATGGCATGTTTGGCATCATTAGGGTGTCAATTGGGGAGTCAGAATGCAAGAGTCATAATCCCTCTTTTTCTGCCAGTTTTGCCCAAACGGAAGTAAATTATCCAGTATCCCAAACATCTCACAACATGTTGGCTACAATTTTAAACTGCTAAGAATCTGTGAAAAATAACCATTTCTGAGCGAGAATCAATCTACGGATGAGTTTGTGTGGCTCTTAAAAGCTAGTTTGTCATGTTTAATGTGCTTGGAAAATGTAAAACTAATGGGATATCATCTGATGAAACAATCTTAGCTTGGTGCCCATTTATACACTCTTTTCTGGAGCTTTCGACCGAATCCCATGGTCTTCATCAGCAGATCAAGTTTGCTCCGTTGTTATGAAAGAAAAGAAAGTTTGAACATCTTGAGTTCCATAACAAATGGTAAAAGTCAATCTACTGATGAAGACTGCGTTACGGTTGAAAGCTCCAGAACAAGCGAGTAAAGGGACCTCAACCTGAAAATGTTCAGCCATTTCTGAAGTCTAGAATAAACTGTTTGCTTAGTATTGAATATTTGTGTTGTTTGGGGTAGAACAAAAAAACTTAACAAATGAGAAAAAAACATCAAAATTGACGAGGAAGCAGAAGAGAAAACAGAGGTTTCGGGGCGACGCCCTCACTAACTTGTGTCTAGAGACTTGGTAGGCTTGAGGCAGGGTGTTTTTATTTTCATGTTCTACAGCATAACATTGTGTACAAAATGGAGTTAATATGATCAGATGACAACATGGGAGAAACAGCACTGGATGGGAATATAGCACCTCCATTTCTCCCCCACCGAGGCCACAGCACCAGTACGCACAGTGTGCAAAGACAGACCTGGGCCGAGTGTCTTTGTAAGTCCCTTACTGCTAAGGCCATCCATTGGCAGTAAGTGGGACCAAGATGTTCTCAGTATAACGATGCAGGCCGGGCCACAGTCCATAAACAAATCCCAGAGTTCCTGGACAGGTTTGAGAAATATGGCAGCAATTATCCTTTTGAGGATTTGGACTTACCCTAAACAAGGGTGTGAAATTAGCTTATTTTGGCTAAATCTTCTTACTAGCCATTTGGTTGACACAACACTGAACAAGAATCAGCATCAAGAGAGAGCTTCTTTTTAAATGAGCTGCCTGGGGATGGTGCCACATACAATATCCAGTCTTGCCAGAACCTTCTGAACTGAACTACAGTAGGGACTTGTTCCTGGACAGAATCTGATTGGCTGCCCAGATGTTTTCCACACACCAATGGAGGAGATGGTCCGAACACAAACACAAAGCACCACAATGATGGAGAAGTGGCAGCGGGAAGTGCATGGAGTTAAAAAAAACATAACAAAAACAACATCAGCCACATCCAGCCACTGACGTCTGGACCAACAAAAACATCCTCGAACCCCAAAGTGTTGGTTTGTCAGGAGCCTGACAGGGAAACGCCACAGGCCATTTATGGGGGAGGAGGGGGGAGGGGAGCACCGTGCTTCAGCGGCAGCCCGCATACTTTGCCCGGGGCTCCTTCACGTTCCTATACAGAAGACGTGTGACAGCACACATGAGCGCAAACACACCGAGATGTCGATCAAACTAATTGCAAGTGGCGCGCCACCGAGAGAGGAGAATTGGAAATAAGATAAAGGTTTTAATCAACAGTGGATTTGGACCGCTTAGCGGGGCAGGCAGCGGGGAGGGTGACGTGAAGGAGCTCCAGGCGGGAGCGAGCGGGTCACACTCACTAAAAAGACAATAACAAGCTCGGCTTGCAGTGAGAATTATGCCTAGGCTCCCTCCTACAGTTAGCCACAAAAACAAAACAAAAAAACCTTCAGCAGAACATGAAAACAAAATTCATAAACAGTATATATATATTCATATATATGAAAAAAAACTGCCAAATCAATGTCTTTTTTTCTTTGAATTTAAATTCTAACATGTTTTTCTTTACATATATATAGATTTGTCTTTTCTTAAACAATAATACGTTCACATAATACAAAGGCAAAAAGTTTGTAGATACTCTAAACTAAATATTTCTTACTGAAACATTAATGTAAAGACATAGAAGAAGCATAATGATTTTTTTTTTTCAAGAGTCACTTTAAGGCTATCCCTATATTCCAAACAATAGAAGCCCAACAGGTTGAATGGTACATTATTACCTCACGCAATGTCTAACTTGAACCTGTCTTGTTCGTAAGGTTGCAAATATAACGACCGAGGTAACTGGTCTGAAACATGGAGCTTAGAGATAATACAATAATTACATGTATACATGAACAGACAAAAAAAAACCCAGCTGAGCAAACATAACAGAGCTACGATTTTACAATCAGGTGTAGAAGTATTGTACTGTATATGAAATGGTCCAGCACGTGGGTTTATTAGCTTGTGTTGACTTTGAATAATTCGGTAAAATGATCCTGTGAGACAGAAATATCATATAATGCAGAGAGTAAATGCAGAAACAAAATCCCAAAGTGCCTGTTTGTATAAACATTTGTAGAACATTTCTATCAATATCAGTACATCGTAATTTAAGTAGAGCGCAGCCCCGGGTCATCCATTTATGAACATCTGTAAACTGTAAACTATTTGGCCTTGTGATTTTGTTTCCTGCCTTTGAGCAATCAAGGCTGGAATTCAAATGAACAAATCAGATATTTTTACCAATGCCACTCTGGACCTCTTTTTCCTCGTCAGTAACACGGTCACGTGGCGATCACAAGGACTCTTATGAAAGCTTTAGTCAAGGCTTTTCTTGCATGTTGCCAAGTGAATAGGTGTTTCTGCAGTGCACACTGAACAACAAAGGAATGACCTAATCAAGTGCTTTTAACTGATCTCACCCCTTTTTGCTTTCTTTTTTTTTGCTCCTACTTCCTTTTATAACCAGTTAAGTTGGAAACGAAGAGGGCTAGTGGAAACATTTCAACTCAACAGAAGTAACCAAACACGTACCAAGTGCTCCGTTACACACACATACAGTGCAAGTGCCTCACTTTTGGTTTTCAGCCCCTCCCCCTTATGGTGAACAGATCATCAAGATGCGCCTCGGTGGCGCACAAAAACACAAAGACACTTTGTTCCCTTTGGGAAGGTGTACATGTTGGTTGAGGAGGAGGGCAATCTGTCTCTCTGTATGTGGGGAAAGGTGTTTATCTTTCTGTGGCCTTGCAGGCTGCTGACTTCTTGCTTCCAGTGCTGTCAGGAAGGTCTTTTTAACACACTTTCTTTAGCAGGCGGTAGGTAAACAGTCTCAGTTCGTCACAAGAGAGGAAAAAAAAACGAAAAATACATCAGCAACAGTAAACATTGTAAACACGGTAACAAAAAAACACATAAAGAATAAGATATAGAGTTTTTGGTTGCAAAGTTGTGTAATGAAAGAGAGAAGCTATTGAGACTGTGCTGTATTCAGTACAACTCCAAGTTTTAGCGGCTGGTTTTTGCTTTCTTTAGATTCACATCCCTGATAAAAGATAAAAGAAAATGAATCAACGGGATAAAAAAGCGACATAGAAAAATGTCTTCTGCTTTGATTGTGTGGAATACCTGTGTTTGTGTGAATGCTGTTGCGCTTCTTATGTGGTAAATCTCGGGCATGGTCCATCTGCTTTCCCTGACTGTAAATTGTATCTTTTTTGCATTGATCATTCACCATGTGTGTCTCAACCTGTCGTACATTCCCCTCAGAAAGCTGTCAGGAGTGAAGAACAAGTGAGGAACTGGGAGAGGCTGTGATGTCGGAGATAAAAGATCTCCTCAAAAAGTCCAGAAATAAAACAAAGACAAGTTGAAGGAAGAACAAAAACGGCGAGCTTTTCCTCCATGCGGTTTCATAACGTGCTTCAAAAACTGCAGCATAGGGCCCATTCTTCTTCTGGATTAAAAAAGTGAAGATGTTTTTTCTTCTTCTTTTGACAAAATACACAAAAAAGCTTTTGGCCTTTTTTCTGGACCCCTTCATTGACTGGACTTTTCATTTAAAAACCAGAGCTTTACAAAACATAGAAAGATGCAACACTGAACCCAACATAAAAAACAAAAATGGGAAAAACCTTAGATCTATTTTTTCTTTACACTGTTTAGCTGCACTGGGGTTTCCCAAAACTGGGAGAGGTGGGAATGGCGAGGCAGTGCTGGGAATCCCGGACGGCAATGTAAAAGTGCCGTCCTTTGGTTCCTTCCACGGCTGGAGTTCGGTGGAGCCAGGAGTTGACGGACAGTTTCGACTTTTAGCTGAAGAAAACCAAATGCATGCAAAATGAAGCCCCTCCCCTCTTATCTGACGAAAGGCAGCAGTGCCTGTTGGTGTGGCACACTGGGAAGTCGGTGGGGAACGTTCAGTCGGTAAATCTCTGGCAGGCCTTTTTCCAGCGGCAGGCGGTGCACCACATGTCGCGGTTCTCCATCCCGTACACCTTACGGCACTTCTTCCCTTCACCGCGCACCTTCCTACTGAGGAGAAATGGAGAAAAACTGATGAAACTGACATGATGGAGAAGACTGTACATTATTATCTGGTTTAACAATATCATGAGCTCTCGAATCAATCTCACAGAAACATGTGGAAGATCGACTTAAAGAGCCAGGCTCGCCATCCGTTTCCAATAATTATGCTAAGCTCAGTTAGCCGACTGCTGTCTGAAGCTTCATATTTATGTACAGATATAAGAGTGGAAATCTAACTTCTTATCTAACTCAAGAAAGCAAATGATGAAACTATTCTGTTAAGTAGACTCCAGTGTTTTTCACAGGAACAAAGCCTTTTCTAAAAGCAGCTAAACCACCATCAACAGACAACAATGTCTTAATATGGTAAATAGGAATCACCACATAAATCATACAATCTAAAACAGCTTGGCTCCTTATTGAAGTGGATTAGGCAAATCACAGGATGAATCGAGCTGATTGATGGTGACTTTTCTTTAATTAAGAGTCATTGAGCTGATTTGTGGGAGTCAATATTTTTCACCTTTTATCACATGGTGTTTTTGACTCAGTCAGGTATAATTGAAGAAGAAAATCATATTAGATGCATTGGCTTAAATATGAATTGTGTCTTGGTAATATCTAATATGCCCTTTAAGTTTGTTCGAGCTTTAATTAAAGCTACACAGGAGATGTGAGGTAAGCGTGCTGTGAGGATCCCGTACCTGAGGGCAGTGGTGGCTCTGGGAGGGGACGAGAGGACGGCGATGGTCTGGGAGCGCTGTTCCCCAAAGCCCTGGCTTTTACTGGGGGACACCTTAGGAAGGCAGACAAATGTATGATTAGAGGAACCCAAATGTAGATACACGTATGTGGCTGAGAACAAATGCTTGGTCTTGCATTACATTACATTACATTCATTTAGCAGACGCTTTTATCCAAAGCGACTTACAATTCAGTATCTATCTACACACCGTAGACGCAGCTACGGGTTAATTTTGGGGTTAAGTGTCTTGCTCAAGGACACATTGACATGAGACTAGTGGAGCAGTAGCTGGGGATCAAACCACCGACCCTCTGATTGAAAGGCGGCCCTGCTTAGCCACGGTCTTGCATGTATGTAAACGTTTCCTCACCGTGGCTCCAGTGAAAGTGACGGGTGGGGACTGCCAGGAGATGCTAAAGCTGGAGCTGTTGGTGGGAGTGAAGCTGGTGGAGGCTGGGCCGGTCGAGTTACTGCCGCTGGACGGGATGGACACCGGAGCCGTGGCCTGAGGGCAGAGGAAAAGGTGAGAATGGTGGTATTTTCTAGCCCAGTAGAACAATGTACATAGACCAGGAGTACTTCTATGGCCTCTACAAATCATTTTTCATTCTCAAAACCATAACATTCTAAATGACGTATCTTTTTATGCGTTTGTAACTGCTGCTTGGTTTGGCTCTGTGCAATGGTATCTGGGGTTGTGTAATTGCTTTATATTTGAAATGATTATACAATTCTTCATTTGAACATTAGGCATGTCACTTTAAAAAAAAAATGTCTCCAGTCATCAGAAATTCATCAGTCAACTTCATAAAAACTCTTCAATTAAATTAAGTAATAATAACTAATGTTGCTGTTATGTGGCTACACGCACGTTGCCGTCACATGAAGTGATGGATTGGGTCATTATTCCACACACAATTCATTGTTCAAACCTGCTGCTGTGTGTTAATATACAACAACTGTTAAGTCGCTGTGATATCATTCGTGTTTTTTGTAAACACTGAGACACATAATCACCATAATGAAGACCCTGGTAGTAGTGTGTGAGAGAAAATATGTGCATTTTGTGTAGCCTGATAAGTGTGTTGTGGTGTGCATATTGATCCGGAGAGCGCATCGATTGTGTGTGATGCACACAGACCTTAATCTTGCCTGTGTGTGTGTGTGTGTGTGTGTGTGTGTGTGTGTGTGTACATGTGCCCACTCGCTCACCTGGTAGGCGTGGTCCGTGTGGATGAGGTAGAGCGCGCTGGGCGCAGAGCGGCTGAGCGGGGTGGCGCCGCCACCGTGAGGCTCCTTGGCGTTGGACGGCTGCGGAGGCCTGTGGGAGTCCGACAGCTGGCTGAGAAGCGGGTGAGGAGAGGAGGGAGGGGGAGGGGGAGAAAGGACGGACGAAGACACGGGGGACAGGCTGCTCAGCCCGTCGGCGACCGAGTCTGTGTTGAGCTTGATCTCCGTATAGTAGAAGTCCTCCTCGCCGTCACTGCAGTCCGAGTCACAGCTACGCCTACAAACAGACAAGAGGACACAAGTGGTGAGGGGCGACGGAGAGAGGACAGACATAGAGAGGAAGATGAAGACAAATGTCCCCGTGAATGCTGATTACTCCACATCTGCAGTCACAGTGCAGTCACACACACGACCCCCGCTCCCCCTTCAACATTAATGTTTTTCCTCCGACCAACTAAACACCGTCATCTGCAATTAATCAAAGCAGAACCTCAGTTTAATTGAATGTCAGTTTGAATGTGTGATTCATCCGATATCATTGTTCTCCTCCTCCACCCTCTCTCCCAGAGCAAGAAGTGTCACCGTGGCGATAATCCATCAGCAATTAATCTACCGTTTTGACAATGAAGCTGGTTGAAAGAGGGGAAGTGAAAAAGGTTCTTTCTTTGAGTGGACTTTTGCTTAGGTAGGCAGTGTGTGCTGGTGTCTTACCCCAGGTGGATGGTGCGGATGTGTCTCTGGATGCCGACAGCGGTACTCAGCACCTTGCCACAATTCTTCCACAGACACTTGAACATCACCTTCATGGAGTTCTGAAGGAAACACCCAAAGTATGGCAGCCACAGTCAGAAAACACAGCAGCTCATAAATGGTTTTGTGTTGATGAAAGCGTTTGCTGTCAAGTCATGATTCCTTATACGGTATAACATCCGTGTTTGGTTCATGTTTAAAAAAGGATTCCTCTATCACCGCAGAGTAAATAACAAGCAATCAGATGTGTGCGGTTAAACTCCCTGAGTGGTTTTCTGATGATATATGCATTAAACTTACTGACTCATTTCATTAAATCCATCTCTATAATACAGAAGGTGAGATATATCTGGTATTTCCCTCCAGAGTTGGTCAACTATCCTAAACTACATCATTTCTCCCTCATCATCAAGCCGGTAGGAGAATGTTTCAGGCCTCTCAAGTGACTGCGTAACATAGAAGCATATTGATTGCTCAATGGAACTGAGGCACATTCTCTCTCTCTCCCTCCCTCTCTAAGGGGGCAATTTAGAATTTTATGTATTGACTTCTTTTTTTTATCTTTACTATTTATATTATTACTTAATCTGCAGGATTGGACAGAAATGAAAAACCGTGGATTAGCTGCCATGTGTAAAGATTAGATCATTGCTACACGTATATATGTGTATATATATATATATATATATATATATATATATATATATATTCTTTTAATTTATTTATGCTTTTATTTTATTTATTTTCAGGTGTCAATTTTCCAATTTTCTTTGGAATATAGCCACATTTTTAATATTATTAAAAATTATATTTTTAAATCAGAAGCCAGTAGTATTTATCATTCAATATTCTTGGAGGGAGGGAATGATTCATCAAAGCCAAAAAAACAATTGAAAGCATATTGCTTTATTAAAGTGGTTATTATGCTATTGAAACATGTGGATTATTGTTTGTGATGTCATATTGCCTCTGCTGTCTAAAACTGTGAATATTTACTGTAAACTGACGACAAATGAATGAAATAACTTCCCACTAAATGCACTTTCATCTTGAACATCAACATTACTGTAACATCTGTGTCTGACCACGCATTTATCCAGGAGCTGAGTGAGGCCGAATCACAGTGAATGTTTCTCTGGTTGTGAGCTGGTGAATATCCTGTATCTTTTATCCGTCTACTGTAATTACACCACTGGCCTCTGAGAGAGACTGCACTTTGTTTTTCATGGAGTGAAAAGCCCTGCGTGCTTTCTTCCTGCCCTCTTGCTTCCCCGCTCTGAGCCATTATAAATGGTCCTCTACAGTAGGCCTGTCTGTCAAACTATTGTTGAGGGGGCTGATTTAATTTCGACAAGATGTTTCTTTCTTTTCTTTTTCATCCTTTTTTTCAGAAACGCATGCACACACAACAATCATCCATTCCCCCTGTGCATTGTTTTGTGTTTGGTTAACAAAAGCCTGTTTTGTGTGTGTGTGTGTGTGTGTTATTCCCTTTTAAAGACGCGTTTCAGTTAATTAAATGGTGTGCTCCAAACAGCATTGTCTTGCCAAGAGAGACGCAAGAGCACAAGAGGAGCGTGTAGATAAATCTATGTGAAACCTTGGCATTGTACATATACCGTGTGTCTGTGTGTTTATGTAAGTCAACTTCATTGTTATCCAAGCTTATTAGAAAATCTGTTTTTGTCTCCATCCACACTCCATTCTCTCTTCCCCTTTTCTGTTATTACCGTTAGTCCCCCTTTAATTCTTCTTCTTCCTCTCTCTCCTTCACACTTCTAAATATCTCTCTCCCTGTCGTTGCCCTTCTTTGTCATAAGTCTCCAATTAATACAGACCAATGTGGAGCTCACCTAAGAGTCTTTATCGATTTTTAGAGGATCTTTATGTTTACTGTAGCGGGTATTAAAATCATTACTGCTGTTGCGAAGCAGCTGCATGTGAAGACTGATAAGTAATTATGAAGGGCAAATGTCTAGGGAGGACACACACACACACACACACACACACACACACACACACACATATATACAGAACGAGGGGAGAGGGGGCGAAAACATCGGCGAGAGCTGGAGAGGAAGTGGGGAAGAAAGGGGGAGAGAGAGTGAAAGGAGGAATAGATGGATGATACCGACAGCAAACGACAAACCAGCAAGTAAGAGTGCTGATAAGGAGAGAGAGAGTTAAAAAGGGAGAGCAAAGCAATATAGATCTGAAAAAATAATGAGTGACACTGTGCTGTGGATGTGATGAGCTGTCAGTGGAGTGTAGAAATGAGATGAGGCAAAATGATGAGTGAGAAAGAAACAGCGTATGTGTGTGTGTGTGTGTGTGTGTGTGTGTGTGTGTGTGTGTGTGTGTGTGTGTGTGTGTGTGTGTATGCGTGCTGTGCTCATAACATCTGTGCAGCAAAGACAAAACGACCACTGGAGCAAAAAGGCTGCGCGTCCTTTCCTGTCCCATTTTCATCTCTGCCAATCAGTCAGTCAGAGTCTCAGCTACACCCGTAACCTCGGAGGTTAATATCACGGAGTGTTGAAGGAGGGAAGCATCAAGCAGCTCGCGTGCTTCTGACAGCTCCTTATTGAGAGATCCGCCTGTTATCAGGAGAGCTGCTGCCGTTCTTCCTTAAGCGCCTTTAATATGCGATGACACATTGAAATAAAAAGAAAATTCCTACAGAGCTGTTGTGACTGTTTCAAACTTTTAAGGCCATATAAGGTCATGATCACAAAACAATTTGGATTCCTAGAAAGTGTGAGGACTGAGGAAGTAAGTTTATTCTTCAGACATTGTCTTTTTGTTTGTTTTGGTGAGTATTCAGACAAGTGTGTTATAAGTAGGTTGTTTTATGACAGAATAAAAACTGAAATCTGAGTTCAGCTATTTTAAAAGACGCTACAAGTGATAATGAAGAGCAGGAAGGGACTGAGTGGAGGTTTAAACAGTTGAGGTTTAGTGGAGTAAGCAGCTGTGTCTGTTCCACTTCATACCAGATGATGGCTGTCATGAACAAGAACACGGAGAAGAAGAAATGTAGCCGTTTGCTAACTGTCTGGTGTTTCAGGTGTGTAACGTAATTTTCAAATGCCTAATTTGAAATGCCTTCGATTACTAATTTACCAAGATGTGTTCTCAGCGAACAGAAGCAGAACTGGCCTTAGTCTCAGTCTGTTAACTCAGACGTCGTCTACAGTATTCACCTTGCGCTTGCGAGGGATGGGCTCATCGAACAGAAGGCTGCTGCCGTCCTGCTCATCCAGGCTGGGGTCCTCAGGCCCTGTGGGGCCGGGTCCCACACCGCCCATGCTGGGCACACGGAAGGGCTTGAAGCTGTCGGCGGACAGCGGTGGAGAAGGCGTCGACGGGTTCGACTGATCACTGGCGGCAGACCAGCTCCAGTAGCCCCCTGAAGAGCTGTTGCTGGACGGGGTGAAGGGCCCAGCTGAACCGTTTTCCTTCCACGAACCGCACAGGCCTTCTAAGAAGATGGACAGAAAGGTGAGATGGAAAGGGGAAGTGAATAAGATCACAGTTAAAATAAATCAAACTATTTGTAGATGATACAACTCCAGAAAAACGTGCCAGTGTTCCTCCATCAATGATGGGAGATCAAGACATTCAATTAACTTCAAACCGCTTTATTTGCACTTCACACAAAAGAGCCTCCCAACACCACTGTTGTCTGTGACACAATGAATTCACTTTTTTTTTTTACTTTTTTTGTTCTGTGATTGCGCTGAGACACGTCCAAGGTCTTGTTTTTTTAGATCAAAGAAACATTTCTTTTGAATATCAGCTACAAAAGACATTTCACTTTGTGAAGGTTGAGGCTGGGGGAAACTTTAGAGTGTGTACATATCTGAGAAAGTATGTGTGTGTTTTGAAGTATGTGTGCGTGCGAGTCAGAGAGTTAAGAGCAGACCTGGTTTGTTTGGTTTCGTGAAGCTGCTTCTTGCTTCTTTCTTAACTTTAAGTTTCACATTAAAGAGGAAGTGGCTCACCAACAATAATAAAGCTGCTCTGATATGCATTTGGTTTTGTGGTACAGAAATATTAAGAAGTGCTAATAATTTCAAAATAACATTCTTTTTTTTAAATAAGACAACTCAAGACAATTCAATGAGAGTTGAATTGAAATTGAAATGTCACCCTGGTGCTGTATGCATGACAACCTACTGTGTGTACTGATGTAAATACACATTGTATGGTCTCCGACTTGTGTGCATCTGTTTGACTACAAGATAAAACTGTACAGTTGGTATTTAAAATCCACTCTGTGCATGTGAGCATGATGTATGTGATGTACATTTCACATCTGACCATGTCTGTGCATGTGTGAGTGTGTGTGTGTGTGTGTGTGTGTGTGTGTGTGTGTGTGTGTGTGTAACTGTGATAACACATGCATGGTGGTTGGAGGGTTGGCAGCATCTCTGCTCGGTTGACTGAACGGTCGTTCGGTTGCGCAGACTACCCGAGTGGTTTGCGTGCAACGGCGGTAACGGGGCACTTTGGATTTCCGCCACCGTGTTTGGTGGCAGAGATCCAGACTCATTGTGCTTTTCCGTGGATTTGCAGGAATCACTGATGAGCGAATCCTAAAGCACAGCAGGTGGCAGTAATTTATCAACCTAAGCTTGCACATGCATTCACCAGATAACAGCTGTGAGGGAATGAAAAGTCAGTGTCTAAGCAGAACATACAAATTACAGACTTGGGCCATGCAATTCTTTCACGGGGTCGTTTTTCATAAAGATTCTGAGAGTGAGGGAATGATTCATCAAAGCCAAATAACAATCTAAAGCAAATAGTTCAATGTGTCACAAGAACATCCCCCACTAACTGAGTTGTTTATTAGCAGTAATACTCACCGTTGACTTTGACAGGTGGACTCCTGACCAGCGGGCTGGTGGAGAGACTTGTCAGCACCATGGCGGCCGTCACCTTGTCCATGTCCACTTCCTCCTCTGACCGTCTGTGAAAACACAACAGAAACAGAGGATTTTACTGAGCACATGCTGCTCCAAATATATTATCATTTCATTATCACTGAAGAAGACTCCACTGTACGTACGTACACACACACACACACACACACACACACACACACACACACACACACACACACACACACACACACACCAAATGTCTGCAGTTGGACATGAGCTGAGTGTGCAGCTCAAGAACACAGTGAGTGTGCGTCTTCATCTTTTAACTTCAGAAGCTTTCAGACAAAAAAAGAACAGGCCCTCTGGTCTCAAACTAACTCTAGCTTTGCATTCTGCAACATAAGCTTCTAATTAAATCTAAGTTGTATATTTTTATGTCCTTTGTGGGCGACTGATGCAATCACCCAGACATCGTTAGACAAATCAACAGCCAACAGCTGAAACGCTGCTGTACAAAATCAGAATAGATCAATGTAAAGCTTAACTAGACTGATGTGGGTCTTGTATTCAATCCCTAAAGACTATTAACAACACAAGCTCAGTGCTGTACAGTGCACACACTAGCCAATCCATATAACAGACAAACCACACACAACACACGCTTCTGTCTCTTCTAGTTGGCGCGTGGCAAACGCATCAATTAGAAGAGACATATTGAAGGCAGGTGTCTTAATCCTCTCGCATGTATTCCTCAGACAGAGGCGATCCATGTGATCAAAGGGATGTCAATAGCTGTATTACCGACAGTATACTTATGGTACGTGCTCACTATTAACATAACAAGCAGCGTGTGTGTGTGTGTGTGTGTGTGTTTTGTTCCTGAGCATGCCAGACTTTGATGGTGCGTGGAAGCCCAATGATCAAAGTCAATTCTATTACAATGATGAAATCTCGTGCTGCCTTGAAAAAAAATTATGGCATCAGCCATCACCGAGTTTTTATAGCCGCTGAGATCAAATGGTTACACCGCATCTTAATTGGTATAAATCCAGTAACAAGTAAAGTGAAATGCAACACATCTTTTACTCTCCTGATACCTGTCAAACAACAAATAAATGCCCACTTAAAAGTGTGACGATAAAGGATTGTACAAGTTATGAAAAAATAAGTAAGGTGATGCAATAATTATTCTCCTCCGTCAGCACTTGTGTCTGTACTTAAAAAACATCTGCAGCAGCGGCTACGCTGGTCCTCTCATATCGGATCACGGCTCAATTCAGCGGCAACTAAAAAGAAGTCCTGCCCAAATGTCAATTTGATCCTTTAAGTCGAGAACATTCACACTCAGAAGAAGTGTGTTAGTCAAGACTCCACCTCTTAAGGTTTGCTGTGACTGGATGTGGTATAAAAAATTGTGAAACAAATGAGTCAAGGAGAAGATGCAAACAGATGTGTTCTCGCTCTGCTTGGTTGAAATTATACAAAGACCCATTCGCTGGTTATGAAAGTGATTCAACTATAATCTTCACATTCTTGAACAGCAGCACAACAGAGAGGGAACAAGGTATACAAGAGCACTAGGATTCCTTGGTATTGAATTGAAAAAACAACAACATCTGTACCGTCCAATGATTGTTTCTCACAAATGTGCACAGCAAAAAGCATTGAACGCCTACTGAATTTAAAGGTGTGGCACTGGAACTATCTAGAAACTCCCCAACTGTGTCTTCCCAATTCAAGACATTTCAGCTTGAATATAATCAAATCAAAAACAAATAACAGGAAAGCAACCACAAAGACAAGGACCACATGATCTGTCACATGAAGGCTTCGGCTGTGATTACTACACTCTGCATCCGTCTTGTACGGCAGACATAAACAGAGGCTCCTCTGTCATGTTGTAGTTTCATTTCTGCCGTGTCATCCCACTGTAAAGCATGACAGGGACCTGGGAGACATGATGTGATGACTTTCACCGCCCCCTTTCACTTGGGCGACAATTCACACCCTGACAGGACACGACCCGGAGCGTACTGTACGACCAAAGGCAACAGTGGAGAGGCTTAACGGCAACATCAGTGTTAAACGTGTTGAGTGGCCCCGTCCAAGCCCAGACGTGACTCCCCGTGTTTATTTTTAGAACGGCTTTAAGGCACAGATGCTCCCCGTCCAAGTTGACCGAGCTTAAGCAAATCTAGAGAAGAAGAAAGTCACCAAAATCCACATGTGCCAAACAAACACTGATGTGTTTAAAGATGACTTGGACGACTCAAAGCTGGCAGACGTTATTTCACAATGTAAAGGAGTGACTAAAGGAAGTTTAAATGAGACTTTTAGTCTCTATAAGGTCACATCTTTATATTTTTACATCTCATTAAACACTTTCTGGAGTATGCATTATGGATCGTGTTTTGTCAAACCCACTTTGAATCTAGTCATGTCTATGAGGTGATCCCAAGACTTTTCTATAATAGGGAAGTAAAGTACAAAAAAGCAGAGCAGCTCTTACTGCTTAACTGGAGGTTTGTACCTTGGTACAAGTTGACACTTCTTACATTTTTTCATATTTTATGACTTTTGTTTCTCCCCCAAATCCCCATTTTCAGTGCAAATGTGAATTGTTTGAACTGTAATGAGTAGCTGACAGGGCTGCATGTCAATCCAAGAGCTGGTAACTGCCAAGATAAAACAGTAGAGGAAGTCTGTGTGCTGATGATGAGACATTCATTACAAATTGGTTTATCTGTGGCGAAGCAACCAAGTAAAAGTTGATCAACAGTGTTTTCACTGCCCAGAGCCCCGTTGAAGCCTGATCTTTGTGTCTCTTTGTTTCTGTGCTGCTCCACAAACCTAAGCGGTTGTTGTTGGCTGTGTGTTTCTCCAGATGCACTCAGTGAGGCCTCATTGTTGGCTGCTGGTGCCTAGTGAGGGCTGAAGGCATGTGTTAGCAACTACAAGTTAAAGAAGCTAACTGAGCAACAGGGACTTTCCAAAGTTTCTTTTTCAAACAGAAACAGACTCTGGGAAGATGTTTCATTTTTCATAAAACTGAACAGAGCACAGAGCAGTTGTGTACAATGTTGATAAAAGTGTTTTGGATCAAAATTCAGTAGTCGCAGGGTATTGACAGAGACATGTTACTACCAAATTCTACGCCCTTGCATTAATGTGAAAGCTATTAAAAGTGTATTAACTTCACAGGCAAAACGGAGAGATTGGGTTTCTGTGTGAGAGGAGAGCATTTGCTAACAAAGAAAGAGCCTCAGCCTCCATTAGCTAATGTCTAGTTTATTACCCTTTCCACTGTTGAATATGATGTCATTACAGCCTCCACATAAATCAAGAAACAAAGCTGCATACACAACCACCACCCCCACCCGACATCTCCGCCGTAAAACCACTTCCTGGTCACCTTGGGAGGCTGTCATGTGACCGTAGATATTATCTCCGTGGCAACAGTGACAGACAATGATTACTGGGTGCTTTGTCTGTCTTGAATAAGAAATCTCAGAAAAGCACATTAGGATGAGGAATAATTAAGAAGTAATGTATGAGCGGCTGGGAAAGGGAATTTCCCCAAATCACATTTGCCATTAGTGGTCTTATCAAACTTAGTTTTGGTCCAAGTGCTTATTATGGCTCTAATTAACACACACACACACACACACACACACACACACACACACACACACACACACACACACACACACACACACACCAAGAGCATGTGTGTTTTCTGTGTGTGTGTGTGTGTGTGTGTGTGTTAGGGCGACACATGATAAAGGGCTTGATACATGTGACACAGAAGACGTATTGGGAGGGTTAATGGATGGGTAAGTGAATTCTGATAAATGAGTTTGGTATGTTGCCGTGTTTGTGTGTGTGTGTGTGTGTGTGTGTGTCAGAGTGTGTGTGATTTTAAATATTCTTACTTCACTAACTTGCAATAAAACATCCTCCAATATCTGACCCCTGAGGCCTCCTAAGTGGAACATTATCATGTTCATCAACAGAAAACTAGAGAGAAAGTGAAGAGCCGGCTTACTAATGCACATTACACATAGATCCATGTCGTTTATTCCTGCTGCTGGCTATTCATAACCGGGAAATTAGTTTATCTGTAAATGCCAAACAAACATAGATGCTGTTTAAATGACCTGAAGAAAAAGGCCAGTGACGATATGTATCCTGTTCAGGTGCATCGCCATACAGTATGAATGACACCTGCCATTAACAGAGAACTGGCCATTTGCTACTGAAGAACTACTAGGTAGATCCTTTATTGAGAACATTGTGAACACATGTTGAACACAAACTACAGGAGTTAAAATTAGAATCATAGAGGAGTTGGGATTCATCCCTGCGAGGGAATGGAGACACAAGTAAAACAACAGCTCCCTCTTCAGGGGTTCTGATGAGATTAGTGGGAAATATGGCTGTTTGCCAACCTGCCAAAAAGCTGTGTATGCTTGTGTGTCTGTGTTAGTGTGTGCGCGAGCATGTGTGGTGTGCACGTAATGTGTGAGAGGAGGGTGTGCTGAAACTTGTACTTTCCCTGGACAGATGTGCCAACTCCTTTTTCTAGGTACCACAAGTGAATTCAACAAAACAAAGGGCCTGCATGAGAATAAGAGAGACGCAGGATGGCAGGGTGTGTGTGTGTGTGTGTGTGTGTGTGCGTGTGTGAGGCAAAGTCTCCACCATTGTGGGGCACATGCAGTGTCCAGTTTCAAACTAAACACTGGGCAAGGAGTGAGACAATAACAGGGGTTCAAGTTACTGTGGCCATGTTAGTTTGACAGGTAGATGTGATCCAATGAAATGTGGGTCTGTCTTTTGTTTTTCGTGCGAGAGGGTGCAAATATTTTTCGAAGGTAAAGATGTAAATCTTCAGAACACCACTGAATAATTGAATGAATTGCCATCCACATTAAGTCCCATGTTCACGACTTCAAACTTAAACGGTTCAAAACAGAATTTAAAGATTCCCTTGAACAAAGCTACGGGCACCTCTAAGTGAAACCATGGTACAAAGCCTTTGAAACGAATCATTTTCACCACTTATCCTGGAACATTTGGCTGCAGACACAAATCGACGTCTCTAGGGAAACTTCTACCCAGAGTAAACAAAATAATCACAGGTCACATTCTTGACAAGTTCAGATGCAATACAGTCACATGTAGCCACACTGCAATACTCAGTTTAAAATGTGTAATCTTTTTTTTAACAAACTCCTACTCCAAACTAATTCAGACTAAATGGGCCACGGTCAATCTTTATGGGTTACAGGAATTCTCCTGAAAACAGAGGCCTTGCAGTGCTGCCCAGCACACACCCCTCTCACTCCTACACTCCTCTGTCTGTACCGCGTCCTCTCGCTCCTCTTCCTCCTTTCACCCCTGCAGGACTTTAAACTCTCGCTGCCCCTCTCACCCACACCCACTTTCCCTCCCACACTTTGAGCGGCTTGGAATTTTGTTGCTGCCGAATCACACTGTGAGCAAAGTAGGTGAGAAAGAAAGACAGAAACAGGGAGTGTGTTTATGTGTGTGTGTGTGTGTGTGTGTGTGTGTGTGTGTGTGTGTGTGTGTGTGTGTGTGTGTGTGTTTGGGTTGGCCTGTCTCTTTGATGGTGAGCAGTGCAGGGAGGTCTACTCATTTATTATAGCCACTGGACTATGACGCCTATTTCCTCCTCAATAAGCTCCTATAAATCAGAAAGCTTCTCCTATGCCATGTGCTTATCGGATCTCTTCCTGTCCCTCCCTCACAAAACCACAAAAGGAATCTGCATAGGACACGAGGCTAACATGCATGAAGGGCACAGCTTTTGATTGGCAGATGTGTATGAAGGAACACACAGGAATTTTTTCTTTGACATGCTTGTGTGCATCATTCGGGCTCTAGAGATGTTACAGATAACAGTCCACGGTTGGAAAACACACATCCTATAAATAGCGTTTCTATAAAACCTGAGAAATATGCAAGAGGGCATGTTATAGTATTGTGTTGTCTGTGAGGTGTGTGTGTGTGTGAGTGAGAAGTCTAGGCCTTCACTTACGACACACAAGAGGGTGTATGTGTGATTTGCACAGGTGCTGCTGACAGCTGCAGGCTGGTGTATGTATATATATATATATATATATATATATATATATATATATATATATATATATATATATATATATATATATATATATATATATATATATATATACAGTTGTGGTCAAAAGTTTACATACACTTGTAAAGAACATAATGTCATGGCTCTCTTGAGTTTCCAGTTATTTCTACAACTCTGATTTTTCTCTGATAGAGTGATTGGAACAGATACTTCTTTGTCACAAAAAACATTCATGAAGTTTGGTTCTTTCATGACTTTATTATGGGTTAACAGAAAAAGTGACAAAATCTGCTGGGTCAAAAATATACATACAGCAACATGAATTAGCAATTTTGGTGACTTAGAAAGTTGTGTCAATGAAATGAGCTTCATAGCATGGCCTCTTAACTTCTTGTGAGTGATTATGAGTGACTACAACTGGTGACTTCTCTGAGGCCATTTAAATAGGGCTCATTGGATACAAACGCCCACAAACGCTACAATGGGAAAGTCAAAGGAGCTCAGCATGGATCTGAAAAAGCGAATCATTGACTTGAACAAGTCAGGAAAGTCACTTGGAGCCATTTCAAAGCAGCTGCAGGTCCCAAGAGCAACAGTGCAAACAATTGTTTGCAAGTATAAAGTGCATGGCACTGTTTTGTCACTGCCACGATCAGGAAGAAAACGCAAGCTATCACCTGCTGCTGAGAGAAAATTGGTCAGGAGGGTGAAGAGTCAACCGAGAACCACCAAAAAGCAGATCTGCCAAGAATTAGAAGCTGCTGGAACACAGGTGTCAGTGTCCACAGTCGAGCGTGTTTTGCATCTCCATGGACTGAGAGAGGCTGCCGTGCAAGAAGGAAGCCCTTGCTCCAAAAGCGGCACCTTAAGGCTCGACTGAAGTTTGCTGCTGATCACATGGACAAAGATAAGACCTTCTGGAGGAAAGTTCTGTGGTCAGACGAAACAAAAATCAAGCTGTTTGGCCACAATGCCCAGCAATATGTTTGGAGGAGAAAAGGTGAGGCCTTTAACCCCAAGAACACCATGCCTACCGTCAAGCACGGTGGTGGTATTATTATGCTGTGGGGCTGTTTTGCTGCCAATTGAACTGGTGCTTTACAGAGAGTAAATGGGGATAATGAAGAAGGAAGATTACCTTCAAATTCTTCAAGATAACCTAAAATCATCAGCCCAAAGGTTGGGTCTTGGGCGCAGTTGGGTGTTCCAACAGGACAATGACCCCAAACACACATCAAAAGTGGTAATGGAATGGCTAAATCAGGCTAGAATTAGGGTTTTAGAATGGCCTTCCCAAAGTCCTGACTTAAATCCCATTGAGAACATGTGGACAATGCTGAAGAAACAAGTCCATGTCAGAAAGCCATGAAATTTAACTGAACTGCACCAATTCTGTCAAGAGGAGAGGTCAAAGATTCAACGAGAAGCTTGCCAGAAGCTTGTGGATGGCTACCAAAAGCTCCTAATTGAAGTGAAAATGGCCAAGGGACATGTAACCAAATATTAGCACTGCTGTATGTATATTTTTGACCCAGCAGATTTGATCACTTTTTCTGTTAACCCATAATATAGTCATGAAAGAACCAAACTTCATGAATGTTTTTTGTGACAAAAAGTATCTGTTCCAATCACTCTATCAGAGAAAAATCAGAGTTGTAGAAATAACGGGGAAACTCAAGAGAGCCATGACATTATGTTCTTTACAAGTGTATGTAAACTTTTGACCACAACTGTATATCAGGGGTGCACAACGGATCACAAAACTCACGGTTCGGATCGTACTTTGTTATAGTTATCTATAGTGTTTTTGCATTAAACACACAATTCAATTGATTAGGAAATAAAACAGTGTATTTTTAATTGATTTAAAAAAATCTTTTAATTTTAATGATGTATTATAAGCTGCTTAGAGCTAGTGTTAAGAAGTTAAACAGGTCATAATTTCCTTTCTAATATCTATTTTATATTGCTGTGAAAACATCTCCTTCAAACAACTGGATATATATGGATATATATAAGTTTTTCACCAAAAACTACATTTTACAAGATAACATTTGAACACATCTGTTGGAGAAAAATAACTTTTAGAATGATCAGTTGTTATTGTTTAACATACAAGGCTCCGTGAAGTCTGTGACTACTGTGTGAAATCTCTTCACACTCGTTATCCTCAGATGTTCCTCGTGTAGCAGTCACTGTGACCTTCTGTAAGGGACGATTGTATATCTTACTAAACGTAAAGATGACGTTTGCTTGTGTGGAAGGGGCAAGTTCAAGGCATGCCACGTAGCTTTATGCAAATGATTCTGTGCAAACGCACTTGTGTGTTATCTGAAGTATAAATATCAGAGACTCAGAGACAGACCTCTGAGCAGCCTTGATACATGACTTGTATGTGTTTCAACTCTGTCTCCTTCTTGCAAGAATAAATGTCCTGTGATAATTACTTTTACATCGGCTTCGAGTGAATTTCTCTAACAACATCATTATAACGTTATAATCTACCTTCGTCCAATACTCGATTTCACTGAACAGAGACTGAACGTATTATAATGTAGCTGAGTGGAACCTCCATAGCAGTTAGCGGTGCTGTCACCGTTACTAGCTCTCCTTCTGTTAAAATCAACACAGATTTGTTGTTAACAATGTAAAATTATCAGGGATCGACTAGAAATTAGCAAATGTGAGCTTGCTAACACGCTAGACTGATACGATGAACATGGTTGACATTATCCCTGCTAAATAGCAGCTAGCATTTAGCTCAAAGCACCACTGTGCAGCCTCATGAAGGTGCTGGCATGGCTGTTTCTGAACTGCACATCTGCTCTAGAAGCCACACACACGCACGCACGCACGCAGACATATAATCAAAGGGAACAAGTCCTCTTCCTAGCCATAACAACATATGCACTGGCCTGGCAGCTTGCTCCTTGAAATAGGAGCCACAGACATCTTTCCGTTCACACAGATTCCGCTTCAGCTCTTAAGAGTCAAAGTGTCAAACCTCCATCTGATTCACTGTAACTGGAGCTTTACAATGAACTGCTCCTCCACAGCTCAAAAACATCAAGATACACTTAATCAAACCAGAAACCAAACCTGTTTGTAAAACATATCTGACAATAATGTAAAAACTTTATTGTTTCTAAATTTCGAGAAACATGATCATAATAAAAAGCCTGGTCTTAATTGTCAAACATAACTGGACCAAGATACATACTGACTCAGGCTGGGAATTTAAGTCCCTACAGCAATGCCGCACAAAAACTGATATTTGATTCAGTTAAAAAATACCATGACTTCAATGTAGTGTTACTTTTTCTTTGTTATATTTAGTCATCAATGCATTAGATTACTAGATAATCTCTCATTAATCTTCACTGAGAAGTTGTCTCATGTCGGACACATTTATACAGATCGTGATAGATGGTTGTTGCAGACATGATAAAGCAGTTGATTAAAGAAAGCAGGTAATCTTGTATTAGTAAGATATTCACATGAACAGACAGCAGAGTTTGAAATACAAATACAAATAAGATGAAAAATAGTTTTCTATTGTTTTGTATTGAAGATATAAAATGTTGGCAAATACACAGGTCTAACATTGTGTCACTAAGAATTTAGCAAAATGTCACACAATATCAACTACACAAACTAGATGGGACGAGCTGACAGTGGAGACTCAGAAGACTCCTGCGAGGCTTCACTCTCTTTTGTGAAGTGGGGGAAATGAAGACATCATTAGGAGTGGTTGCTGACTTTCAAAGCTTTCAAGATCAAAAGACGAAAACAGGACTGTGTTCGAGAAATTGCTTTGTACGATCAATCAAACCCAAAGAACACAGACTTCTCTGACGACATTAAGTGAAACAAGGCATTGGTAGATCTTCCTTAAATAACTATCAAGTGTTTTTTTTTGTTTTCCTTGAAGGGAACATGAAATATCTAACAGGTTAAGAGTCTTGTCACTACTCTACAAAAGTTTAAATTGTCATTTTTTGTCCGTCATCAATCTTTTTTTCCCCGAGCAACCCATCTGTACAACCCACACCACCACCATTTCTTAAAAGCCGCGAAAATCCAGTGCACAATCTACTATAATGACCTGTACAGTGGATGGCTTATGGAATATTTATAAATTATATATATATATATATATATATATATATATATATATATATAAAATGTATAAATATATATATATATATATATATATATATATATATATATTTAATTTATAATTATATATATATAAATAATTGTAAAAGGTAGGTCATGAATAGCATAGGGCAGATGATGACATCATTAAGACTCAACAACAATAGTATTGCTGAGAGCCACACTGTGTCTAATCATCAGCATTTGCTAGAAGCTAATTAGCAGATTACTCATTAGCAACTTTTTTGCCTCTCTCTCTCTCTCTCTCTAGCTGTCCTCTGAACACAAACTTGGGTAAAGGACACGGAGCTATATACAGAAACATTTTTACACATGAGTAAGCAACAGTACGTGCAGATGGAAACAGACACACAGTGACCGCTAGTTCCCCCCCCCCCTTTTTTTTGAAACACTCACAGACAGACACACACTTCTGAAGGAACGCCCTCTGGTGAGAGCAGAACAGGGCGTGGCGTACATTAGCTTGGGCATGGAGCCAAAGACCCTCTGTGTGTTTACTTCTTCATGTGCCTGCAGACAGACAGCTACAGCTGTACAGTAGATACCCTGAATTATCATCAGGTCAACAGAGCCTGGTTTTATCTGCACATCTATCCATGTTTGCTTGGCCTTTGTCCTTTTTCTGCCTCTAATGCACTAAGAGAGATTACATAGAAAATGAAAAAGTAAATGGATAAGACTCAATGGTGACCTGCTGACACACACACCATTTTTCTCAATGTACAATTCACAACAGTTATACAGTGAGTGTTTTTCAGACTCTCTTCCTCACTCTAGTAAAGATCTTTAGTATCAGCCTCCCTCCTCTGTGTTGCACTTTAGCCTAGTTTCCATCTACACACACCACACCGCTGGGAGCACATACACATGATTACACACATAAAAACAAGGGAAACACTGCACGCGCGTGCAGTGTTTCCCGTGGTGTGTTTCCCGCGCACACACACACACACACACACACACACACACACACACACACACACACACACACACACACACACACACACACACACAATTGGAAATGAGCTCATACATGTAAATATAGACACATGGACAGGGGAGAAACAAATAATTCCACAGCTTAACGTGTTTTTTATCGTCATCTGGACCATGAAGCCATGTATATATATATAATTATAAATTAAATATATATATATATATATTTATAAATTATATATATATATATATATATATATATATATAATTTATAAATATTCCATAAGCCATCCACTGTACAGGTCATTATAGTAGATTGTGCACTGGATTTTCGCGGCTTTTAAGAAATGGTGGTGGTGTGGGTTGCACAGATGGGTTGCTCGGGGAAAAAAAACATGAATTAGTCGACTAATCGCCGTATAATATTCATGTATACTGTGGATCACCAAACCTTTCGAAGGGAAGCTACACAAGAAACTTCTCCATCACTTTATTTATTCTTCTGTGGGAGATCTTCAGGGTAGTGTTTGTATATGTTTATACAGGAGAGGGGCCGCGGGGCAGAGAAGCAGGTCTTGTTGAGAGTGAATGTGTACATGTCAGGTTGATGTATACGAGTCCTCCTTTCTTCTAATTTACCATCCATTAAGACAGTTAACCCCTTGAGCGACAGAGATGGAGGAAATAGGATCGTCCCGCCCTCTCCACTGTACTTTACCTTCTAATACGCCTTTTGATTGACACACACGCACACACAAAGCTTCAGTGGTGTGCCCTAGATTTGCACTATAGGTTGGGGTTCCTGCATAGATTCTACCCTTTGGGCTTGGGGGTGAACACACACACACACACACACACACACACACACACACACACACACACACACACACACACACACACACACACACACACTTTTGGTGGTTATGCCCTAGATTGATGATATAGGTTGGAGGACCCACTTATGCACCAGCCTCTGGGCTAAACACACACACACACACACACACACACACACACACACACACACACACACAGTACGTACACAAACACACACCACTAACAGGGTTCCCCTTCATCCAATAGTATTAGCAGGTGAGGTGAGTGAACAAATACAATTATACATTCATTCACCTCAGTCTCAAACTATTAAGTGTCATTTTTGGGGTAGTCCAGTGTCCCCACAAAACTGCACCGTACGTATGTAATCCTGATTGTGTGTGACTGCTGCATTATATTTGAACACAGCCTGCAGTTAAGATACACGCCTAGTTGTTTTTCCACTGCTATGTTTTGACTTATTCTGCTGTATTTACCTCTTGTGTCTAGATGTACTGAAGTAATCCCCTGTGAGTGTGCTATTGTTGCATCTCAGCGTGCTTTCCTCAGAGCCGAATCTGCCCTTACATCAAATAAGCACCTTGACAAACGAGTTTAAAGATACTGAGAAACCCAAATAACAAATACAATGTTGTCTCCTCTTTTAAGGCCACGGTGCACCCCACAAACGTACATCAGCAGCTTCAAAAGGCAGTGATTTGGATCTGTTACTTGAACTCGTGCTCTCTGCCCCTGTGAGGCACAATAAAGAAGCAACTCAAAAGCAACCGCATTAAGATGCTGATGTTCATTTGTATTGTCTGTCTTTCTCTTGTGAATCCTGCATAATAAAAAAGTCCACCAAAATGAAAAACAACCACATGAACATCATCGAAACAGCACAAACTTGGACGTCAATAATGTCACAAAACCAAAACCCGGAGGTACTGCTCCACTAATAGATGCTCTCATAGCTATAGAGATACCACGATAACAATGGGAGTAATAGGTGTAATGATGGAGACACATTTAAAATGCAAAACATGATGATGAGGGAGATGGAAGAAGGAAGAGGGTAGGAGGTGGGAGCAGAGATAAGCCATTTGACACACACACACACACACACACACACACACACACACACACACACACACTGATGGTCTTTCGCTGAATTGATGTTGCTGTATGCCCTAATGAGCAGAGGGACTGCACAGGATCTCACTGCTCCAAGCTACTCATTTGGCCCCGTGTGTGCGCACGTGTGTGTGTGTGTCTGCGCGCCACCTTTTCTGTTTCTGCTTGCAAGTACCTGCGTGTATGGATGCCTGAACGCATGCAGGCAAATGTGGCTATATGTGAATGTGTGTGTGAGTGTCAGAGAGCGAGTCAGTATGAGCAGTGAGGGGCTCGCCCACTGATGCGAACAAAAGCAGCAGCTATGAGAGTCATGACGACCTTTATAGTGGCTGGCTGGTAAACACCCCCCCCATCCCTTTATCCTCCTTTACTTTCCTCCTCTCTTTTGCTTCCTACAGTCCTCCATTCTTTCACCTCCATCTCTCTCTCTCACGTCGGATCAACACTGTTCGTCCACATGATGCGGTGCTGGAGTAAACAAAAGGAAGCGGCTGCAGGAATGAAGTATCTGAGCTGCATGTCAGAAATGGAGTAAATGAAGAGCCTGAGAGTGTGTAGCTGGAAGAGCAAACATCAGAGGATGTCTTTCTCTCTGTCTCTGTTATGCATTTTTTTTTTTCTTGCAGGGAGTGCTATAGCATGATTTATTCGTGTTGTGGCAGGCGTACCCGGCCGGGTGTCATTGTTCTGACTCTGAATGTGTGGAACTCACTTCCTGAATTACGAGTCAGGTGAACATGGTTCAAAAGGAGCTCTGAAAATCAACCAATATCTGGAGTATTAAATGTTGCATGTTTAATATTTAACATAAAGGAAATATCCGGGAGACATTAGCAATGAATATTTATAATAGATATATATAGTGTCATAACAGGGAACCCCGTATAGCAAATGGCATCTATGGACAATCAACATAACTGCTACCATAAACAATAACAGAGGGTCGCCTCTGAAACAAGTGTCACATGCTGCGCATGCATTTTGTACCATAAACATTTGATTAACTAATATATAACATGGTGTTTACACAAACTGCGTAGTGAAAGCAGCAGCTTCAGTCCTCCATCAGCATCTTCACAGGATGCGCTGAGGCCCTGTAGAGTGTTGGTTACGCACTTTTTCGCAGCACTCGGAGGCTGATACACAATAACTACAGTTACATGCATGAAAGAAAATATATACTTGAAGCTTAAAAATGTGCTTTGGGTTGCGTTTACTCATGTAAAACGCACATGAAATGCAACCTTTGTGCAGCCTGTTTGGACAGATGTATTAATCAAAAATAAAAGTGTATCTGTTCCATCAGATGCATGTGAGACGGGCGACTGAAAACCACCGCTAAGAACACCTCCAGTGCAGACGAGCCTTCATAGGGTATAATCACGATATTATTACCACATTCACGTGTAATACCTGTAGTAATAAAACTCCCTTTCAGGACAATTTCCAAGCATTTTCTACACATACAGAGCAATTGTTCGCTGGTTTGTGTCATCAAATAATCTAAAAACAGGTTAATAGAGGACAATGATCTCCTAACTAAATGCAGGTTGATGAAAAGTCACCTGGGCCACCTGAGCTGGCGCGACCATCTCTAATCAAAAAGGTGAGCTTTGGCCATCTCTACCTTTTCATCTTTTTTACCCCCCGTCTTCCTTCAAGGATTAAGGGAAGCTGCTCCTCCAGCTACCTTACACCTCATCAGTGCGTGTGTGTGTGTGTGTGTGTGTGTGTGTGTGTGTTCATTAGTGTTTATTGGCGAGTGCCGTAGTGATAATGGGGGTCATAAGAGCTGCACGAGTTAGCCCCGAGTGCTCTTTTCTCTCCACCTGCCCTCTGGACACACACAACCTGCCAATAAGTGCCATAAACCACACGGACATAAACACACGCAAGCACCCGTTTATCACCGCTGAGCTTGATTATAAACACCTTGGCTCTAACCATAGCGGATGTGAACGGACTGACACACACACACACCCACACACACACACATTTCAATGCACACCTCCAGCCCCTCAGCTCCCAGGAGAGTGATATACACAGTGGAGGAAGGGGCCTCTTTCCCAATTACACCTTGAAAAGGGGGTGGGGGTGGGGGGGCTGGGGAAGCTGTGTGTGTGTGTGTGTGTCAGCGTGCATGTGACAGTGTGTGTGTGTGTGTGTGTGTGTGTGTGTGTGTGTGTGTGCTGAAGGTGCTCATAAAAAGCCCCGGAGATTGAGCTGATGGAGGGCATTATAAAAGGCCTATCAGCTGGTCCAATCACCTCACACAGCCTCAAGGCAGGACAAAGGATATGCCCGCCACTTCAACATTTACCTAGAGGCCTTTTACTTGCACCCCTCCTCCCTTTACTCTTCTCATTCCTCGTTTCCTCCCCATTTGATCCACTATTTGTGCGATTGTTGACCTCCACTCTGCCAGGACAAGTCAACCAAGATGTGTTTTTTACAGCAATGCCCTTCTTCGCACTCAAGAGCCGGACATATGCACGCCTACAGTACAACTACAGCTGTTAAAGGCTGTAGCCATACTGGAGAAGCAGCCAGTGCTGTAACCGCCTTGCTCCATTGGGACCTTAATAGTTTGTGTTAAAGGACAGAGAATCACTCATTAGTAGTCAGGTAATCAATACAAGTCACAAGCGTGTGTTTGAATGACCTTTATGTTGAGTCTCTCTTTTGATGATGGAAAACAAATTTGGAGAGGAAAAAACAGAAGGGGGAGTGACAAGAGGGAGACAGAGGAAAGATGTGTTTTGGGGGAAGGTCTCCATCAGGCGAGTATAATCTCTGATTAATTTACTGCTGTGTGGTATGAGGGTGTGACACCGAGCATGAAGAGCAAAAAAATAAAAAATTAAAACACCATGAGAGAGGATGGAGGGAGGTAGAAAGACAGAGAGAGCCCGCCCCTTCCTTCTCCCCTCTTAACCATGTCAACAAGTCCACACAAAGACTCCTCCGCTCCATTATCCAACATAGAGCTACACTGATGCATCCATACAAGACAAATACCCAAAGGCCTCCTAATGGCTATAGAAGCAATAAGTTATGCAGTCACTTTAATTCTCGTATAAAGAGCACTGTGTTCAACATGTCTAAGCTTTTGTTTATGTACGTTCTGGCATCGTTTTTTAGGAATCTGAGAACATATTGCATCCTATGAGACTATGTCCCTATGTCCCTACCAACCTGATAGTGAAGGCAGTCTGTGTGCAGCCAGACAAGAGGTATTCCACATAATGTGACACTTGGGGACAAAGAGGCGCAGCGCACTCACTGCTGTTCACAGGGTTAGTTGCTGTAAATGCAGGGTCAAAGAACTGAAACCGCTTTCACACAGGCACTGCAACCCTGACATTATCGAGGCATTACCCCGGAGGAGCTGAATGTGAGAACGCAAATGTCCGAATCAGTCGGACCAGACATTAAACAGACTTTACCCTGCCGGCTCCCTAGTGCAAAGTCTGTGTAGTGTCTGATTGAGCTCATGTATGAATAGAGCCGGTCATTGTCCGAGTGACAACGATGACGTTTCCATCATCCGGCTGGTGCGAAACCTGGAGAAATACAAACATCCCAAGGTGAAGAGGAATGGTCATTTATTTAAAGTTGCCAAGGAAAATGGAGAGATTTGACGAGACGAGTTTTAGGAATTTACGTTAGTAAGGGCCGACGCCGGAATTGTCACAAAAAAATTCAAGGAACGCCAAGAGACTTGGTTGTTTATGACCATATTAAGAACCGGCTACGTGTCTGTGGTGTAATCTGCATTATGTTCTGGTGGACAAGGACTTAGTTAGACATCAAGAAAGTACTCTGTGTTAGTTTCAATTGGACAGAATCATTTGAAATACGAGGACCCATCACTCTGTGTAGTAACCTCTCCTTTCAACTACCCACTAATTTCAACCTACACAAGGTTTTTTTAATGAGCCTCCAATTACAAGCGTTAACTGAAATAACAACGCAACAGATAGCTGCTCAAAGGAAAACCCTTGAGCAAAGTAAATTCGAGAGCACTCCAATCATGTGTCCGTATGTAGCGCACGTCTTCAATGCCAACGCTGCGAGCAACCGTGGGCGTGGCCACCGATTAATGTTCAGTTTTAGACAACCAAAGTCCCAACTGTCACTTAAGATTTGGGTCACTGCTGCACACTTTGTATGTATTCAAACAGTAACAAACTTGGGCTGTAAATAACATGAAATTCAACTGAGTTGAGGAAGATTTGATTTTTTGTTTATCAGTGTGTGATATCATAATCATTTGTAAATGTGTGATTGCACACTAAACATTAATCATTAACCTTTCCTGTGGGGGTTAACTGCAAATGATTGGCATATTTGCATACATAATTGGAAATGTGCATGTGTGGGCGTCTTTTGTGGGTATAGAATCTGTATGCATGTTAAGTAAACTGTTCATTTCAGTGTATATTATTAATCACAACTGTTTTGTGCATAACTAAATTTCCCTTGTGAAAGCAGCCAACTGAAAGCAATTAGACAGTAGTGAAATCAGTGGAGTGTGCGGGCAGATTACAAATTTTGAGAATACTTTTTGTGCCAAAAATCCCACCCAGTTGTTTGTCAGAGGAAGCTCAGATAAACAACTTGGAACTCACCTCACTGTGGTTGTCGCTACTGACTTCATATGCTAGTGTAAGTTAGCCACTCTGCTTATTCTCCAGCCCCAGCATACAGCTCAGCAGTGGGCTGACATCTCTGTCAGTCAGAGGAACACACACACACACACACACACACACACACACACACACACACACACACACACACACACACACACACACACACACACACACAAAGCAGGCAGCTGAGAGAGGAGACAAAGGAAGAGAGGGAGGGCTAGAGTGTGGGAGAGACGCAGCTCATGGGGGATTGAAGGGGGGAAATGAGCAGGAAAGCAGAGATGGAGAAAACAAGATAGAATACAGTGAGTCAGGGGAGGTGAAAGCAAGAGGGAGAGAGGGAGAGAAAGAGAGAAAATGGACAGAAAGGGAGGACAAAAGTGGAAAGCAACATTAGAAAGCTGCATCAGCCATCTGGGTATAAGGGGGCGATGAGAGGGAGATGGAAAGAATAAAAGAGAAAGGAAAGGAAGTGGACAGTGAGAGGGAGAAGTGCACTGTAAGTGGCATAAACAGAGACAAAAGGCAGAGGAAAGAAAGCGAGAGAGAAAGAGGAAGAGGAGGAGGTTTTCAGTTTATTCTTTGTTATAGTGAAACTCAGAAAGACATGATCTCTAACCACAGAAAAAACTATTTAATAATACATAACATTGGCCTTCAAAAATCTGACTTTCCCCAGCACTGGAGCAACGACAACAAAAAGTTACACAGCTTTCCAAATAAAATGTTAAAATCATTTAGATATGTGCTGTATTAACTAAAAACAGGCTGTACAACCGTTTTCAGAGTGGTGAAAATCGTGGCTTCAACTGGCAACACGGCACCAGCCAGCAGAGGATAAAAAACAATGAGATAAGTCATTACTGCATGGAAGTGTGTGTGTCGATGCAGTATCATAACGGAGAATTTTACTCAAATGAACCAACCCTTCCGACAAAGACCCTCGACAGAGCAGCTGAGGGAAGCACCCATGTTTACAGAAATGTCAACGGGAGGTCATGAATTATGCATGCTATATGGAGGGTATGGCCGTGTAACATGGTTTGTGTGTACGTGTGTGTGCATGT
Organism: Cebidichthys violaceus; assembly: GCF_023349555.1. Taxonomy (NCBI): domain Eukaryota; kingdom Metazoa; phylum Chordata; class Actinopteri; order Perciformes; family Stichaeidae; genus Cebidichthys; species Cebidichthys violaceus. The sequence goes on along the minus strand of NW_027176617.1, from coordinate 647,437 downwards.
GTGTCTGTGCATTTAATGTTTGCAGACCTAAACTCCAGAGTGTGTGTGTGTGTGTGTGTGTGTGTGTGTGTGTGTGTGTGTGTAATGGGGGTGTTATGTTTCCCTTCATCAAGCCTCAAATGCCTGCGAGAAAAAAAAAGAGAGGGGTCTTTAATAGGGAGCGAGTGCACGCACGTGTGCGTGCGTGCGTGCGAGGAAGCGAGAGAAGCCCCTGGTAAACACATCCATTTTCAGCTCGTAGTGAGGTAATGCTGCCAAAGCTACCACAGTCCACACACACACTCACTCACTCAGGCACACATTAAAAAATACACACAAAGTTCTGCAGGCGGCCCTGGAGTTTGGCAGAACATCCGAGTCCCACCCGACCCAAGCCCCTAAAATAAAAGTACACACACACACACACACACACACACACACACACACACAGCCCCTCTCACATCGGAGTTGAGTTCAGCATGTGGAACAAAAAATCAAAACAATAACAACCTTGTCTGCAGATGCTGGTGGCTCACGTGACCCATTGTTTACAGGGAGGGATGGGAGAGTAGGGAGGGAGGGAGGGGGGAGGTTGACAAATCTGTAGTTTAGGCAAATTGCTGCCTTGTTAAGAGCTCCATGAAGGTGGGGGTGGTCTGTTGAAGAAAACAGGAGATGGTCTGAACGACCTCTCCAAATGGGGGTTGAGGGGGCAACTGTACCAGCTGTCTTCTGACTTCCTGTGTACACCCACACACACACACACACACACACACACACACACACACACACACACACACAATATCAACCCGCAAACCTAAGTGGGCCACTGCTGACTGTTTACCCCTTTTACAAGCTGTTCTGCACAGCGACAAGGGACAACCTGAAGATAAGCAGAACAGTGAAAAACTAACCTTTACCACATGGGGTCGTGTGTGTGTGTGTGTGTGTGTGTGTGTGTGTGTGTGTGTGTGTGTGTGTGTTTGTAGTAACCATGTCACTGCTAGCCAGCTTGCAGGTGAAGCTAGTGAAGCTAATGACAAATGTCTTTAAAGAACAAAGGACAGCAGAGAAAGAGAAAGAGAGAGAGAGAGAGAGAGAGAGAGAGAGAGAGAGAGAGAGAGAGAGAGAGAGAGAGCGAGACAAAGAAAAAGTGAGTGTGTGTAAAAGAGAGCGAACACAACACAGATCCCCTACAGAAGCGAACAATTGAAGCTTGGGGGGTGTGAGGCGAGCTTATGATTGGGTATGTTTATGAAGCAGCTGGGGTCCACCAATTAAACTTTGAAAATTTCTGCACAACAAAAAGGAGGTTTATGCATCTCAAGGCTTGTAAATGTCATGAAGATTTCCTGGGGAAGTCACAAGAGCCACATCAATATGTCGTTAAACAGAAGTGCAAAGTTGAGAATAGCAAACAGGCAACCGGACAAACACATCAGGGATCACGAGATTGTCTACGGACAAGAGGAGCATCTAGCTCTCTTTTCAAACTATGAAGCCACATGCTTCATTCCAAGTTAAGTCATTCAGCACACGTTTAAGGAAAAATAACAAAAAGCAGCCACCTATGTTTCTTTTTACTGTTTTTATTGTGCAAGCGCTGGAAACCCAACAGATGATGGATTACCTTTTAAATGTTCTTTTGGACAGTGCCTGGTCTCTTATTTATAGTCCTGGTCTGCTGCCTACTCGCAGCTTTAGATCTTACTAGAGACACCAAAGACCACAGAGCCCCCCTTATTGGATTATGAAGTAAAAGGATATTCTACTGTTGTCCTATTCGGGTCCAATTTATGTAGATCGGCCCCAGCAGATGGCTGTTAGATGTCAGACTAACAAATGGCTAACTTTCAATTAACTTTATCGCTCCCCCCCCTCTCACAACATAAGGCCTTTCTGTTGAGGAAGACATCTGTTGGATAGTTTTCGCTAAATGTTTGGCTTATTTAACTGTGCAGTGAATTCAACAGTGTGGAGCAGAATTCGGAGGGACGCCAACTGTTGAGATGCTGCGTGTCAAACATTTATGTCATTAAAAATTATTCTGGTCAAAAAAACAAAACAAAACAAAACCCTTCGATGCGTGTGGCACTATCATAACTTTAAGTTTGTATGATTGCCGATTGTGTGAAAAATGATCCGCCTTCTTGGAGGTGAAATTACACGCCACTGTGCTAAACACATTACAGCCTCTCCCGCGGTGTAAATATCTTTTATACATCTGTTAGTCCAGAAGGTGGATTCATACCACATCTGGGAATTAACAGTAGTGCAGCCATCATGCCCTTGATTCATTACTCCAGTTATAGGATCATATGAAGGTAACGTTTTAGTTGGCAAATATGTTTCATCACTTTAGCGTTCCGAGGTCATGACTGTAAAATGTACAGAAATATGCTTCAATAGACTACCTGTAAACCTTTTACAGGTTTGAGGGATTCACGGTCAATTCTCCAGCAGGATGCCATTATATACTTACACTGCTAATTACAGTCCTTTCATTATCAATGACTCGACTGTCATTACACTTGTGCAGACACTATTGACTGGGTTGAAGGTTGTCCAAACATTGCTTGAGGTGAAGATGTTCTGAGTGGCTGCCAAACGTTTGTTGAGAAAGCACCTGTGTTCTGACCTGACTTGTGCAAGCAAGCATTGTGTTTTATATGGCGAAGCTGATGCAACTTGTGTGGAATCCCTACATCCACAACACGCGTGCGTGTAATACATTTAAGATACAATAAATGAACATGCACAAAGTACTCTGGTAGATGTACTGAAGCACACAGAAGAAACAACGCTAAACTCTTTGACAGACAAAGAGCTTCACAGCATTTTCCCATGTTTTGTTCCAAGTCCTTTAGACAGACTCCTATGTGTGGGACCCTTCGGGAGGAATCACATTGTTCCCTTTTAAAACGCGTGTCTGCATTAGTCTATGATAGGTTACTGAAGCACACAAAATAGTTTTCTTTAAATCACATTTTTTTTTAAATGTCATAATTTGATGAAAAGTACATTTAAGTGGCCCCACATTACAAACATATGGCGAGCAGCTCATGGGAGGAAGAGATGTGTTCTGTTCTTGGATGGTCCCGTCTTTGAATTTAATTTGCACTTCTCTCCTTGGATTATGATAAAGAATAATTCATGTTCTCGCACGTACTGTCATGGACAAAGAAAGGAAGTCGTTTCAACAACTCGTCTTTAAAGCCAGCGCTGCTGACAATCTGAAAAGTGTTGAGTTGGAAGTGGTATCGAATATACTGAAACCAACACATACACAAGCGCACACATGTCACAGGAGGGCACCTCCACCGTAGCTTCGCCCACCGCTCGGTCACGCCGCGCCCACTCTGCTAAACTGCGATAAAATTGATGAGTGACACTCAAATTAAAACGGGGCGAAAATTATGACACCCTCATGCCGTGCTCTTAATTAGTACATCTCCATTTTAATTAATAATGGCTGTCAGCCTGACAGATATCAATAATTCAAAACAGACAGGTCAATGGAGCTTCAAAATTGATGGCCATAATTATAAATAATGTGGGGGAGGAGGTACTTCTGTCGGGCTGGTTTTGTTTTTAATAGGTTACACTTGAGAAGCATGTCGCCCCCCCTGTTGTGTCACAATGTCTTTGCCCCAAACCAAAACTTTGCCAGGGTCAGTGCAGTTATATTAATACTAAATTATGGCACGCAATTAATCAATTTACAATCCCTTTACCTATTTTGTTCTCAAGATTTATGCTTTTATACGAGCACTTGTGTTTTGTTTTGTTTTTTTACTAAAAACGTAAACTTAAATCTATGCAGAGATTAAGGTAAAAACCAGGTGAAGCGGTGGTTGTCCTGCATTTAACTAAGAACAAGCACAAAAGATAAAACTCTTAAAAGCAAAATACAAGATAAAAAAAATACAATTCTCAGTTTTTTGCCATTAGGTACAAACCAATGCAAAAAAACTGCTGCAATACTTGTCTCAAATAAACACAAATAGTTAGTTTTAATGGAAAAACAAGTTAATTGACTTTTAATTGACTCCATTTAATAGGAAAACAAAACATGAAACACAATAAAGATCACGAGGTTCAAACACCAATCTACATGCAGGTCCGTCAGCACATAAATAAAATGACTAAACAACATGGTCGTGTTCTAACATTCAGTTGCTATATATTGACGGGGCTTTCTTTTCTGTGCCTATAATAACAAGTGAATTAATATTATTTCAGTTATGCAAACATTTTACACAAATAACAGTTTGTGTCGTCATTCTGTAGGCAAGTGCCGTTTTTTTCAGGCGTTGTTCTTCTCAGTTCAACGCACTCACTGTGTGACACTGTCGTCAATTGGTATCACCTCCTAAATACCGTGGATGACCATAATGCACGTCAGTCGATAGAATCAATTAGAGCATTTTTTGTTTTCCTGCAGCACTCCGTGCCATCGGTCCATTACAGCCGGGGACTATGGATTGGTCTGAAGCAGCAGAGGGCCCACAGAGCCCGCTGTCACATAAACATTGGCCTTGCACTGCGCATTATAGAAAGCAGGCCGGGAATTAGTTAACACAAAACTACCATACAGATACAACCACATCGATGTGGGACAAATTAACGCATTAGTGACATTTTCTGTGAGGCTTTAGATCAATTCATTGGTTGATTCATGCCATCGCTGCTGTTAGGCCAACACATTTTGTCAAAATCCCTTGACAGCAATAAAAAGTGTTCGAAATCCTTAGAAGCAATGCTATATTTATTTACAACATCAATAGCTGCAAATAGATACGTGCAAAATGACACATGATGAGTCAATTCTACTGCCAGCATCACAGTAATTGGCATTAAATTACTCGGGTGCCAAATACGTTATTTAGATAAACTGTAGACTTTAAACTGCATGCAGTAAACCTTTGATGTCAAAAATGGTAAAATCTTTCTATTCTCAATAACTGATGTTGTAATTAGCACGCCAGATGTACAGCAATGAACAAAGTGTCTCTGAAGTCTTTTGCTGTTGAAGTGAATGTAAATCCTGGATTGCGATCACAACAACACACACATTGCCTACACAAGCAGTGCCACGGTCCAGCGCTTTGGCAAAGGTTTGCAGTGAGTTTAGGCCGACCGTCTGCTAATCCACAGTTAAGCTTTCCCCCACCCACACACACCGATATTCAGCACGCTTAATTAAAGACTCAATTTGCATATAAATGTAAACTCGCAATTCCACCCATGCGGCATCACAGGTAGTCGTTTTTTTCCCCAGGAGTTAGAAGTTGTCGAGCGCAGACCAACTTGATGCAGCTCGTACTGGCGGGCCGCGGGTATCGACAAAGAGTGAGGGCTTTGTCGTTGATTAGTCCATGTGCAATAAATCTAAAGTGGAGTTAACAGCGGGGCGGGGTGGATCCATGAAGACTCCACAATTGTATCTGAGATTAGAGGTTCAACGCAATCAACTGAGGAGGTTTTCAAGACCTGGAACAAAGCAAACTCCAGTGAAGCTTGCTAAATAGAGCAATCCAAGTAGAGATAGAAAAATCGACTAAAAACTGATGTGATATCTAAAAGATTCACTTAGACCACCGTGTAATGAGCCTCGAGAAAATGTGTCAAGCTACAAAATCGCAATGACAATCTACAGGCACACAAGGTGCTTTTCTCTTATCTGGTTTTTCTTCTGTGCATCTTTCATTTCGCCCCATTATGCTGGAACACGAGATGGAAAGTGGGAGTTAAGAGAAAGGCTCTGATATTACAATGGTGTAACCCCGACTAAAATGAGATCATATCACTCTAATTCTCGCATGTTCGCACTGGTTACCCGATACTCCCAGAATTGATTTTAAGATTTTCCTGATCCCTTTTTAAAACACAAATTCACCTGATACCAAGATACGATCGCAGACATTTTAAGCTCACGTGAGCCTGGCTCAATACGCCTGGTCGGTCCCTACTGGCTTTTCTTAAGCCAAGATTAAAAACAACATTAGGCTTTTCTAGACAACAAAACAACCTGTTGTGATGAGCTCACGCTGGCTAAATCTGTACATTAATATAAATCTCTTATAAAACTCAAGATCCATCTTTACTGATCTAGTTCATAGCTTTTAAAACCATTGTTTTTATTTATTACTTTGCAAAGTGCTTTGTATAATTATTTAGTAAAAAATAAATTTCTAGTCACTATTTAAGTTTTGCGCACCATAACAAAGACAACAGTGTATTTGGAAAGACCCATTAATACACATACAGCGCACAGACGCGCGCGCACACACACACACACACACACACACACACACACACACACACACACACACACACACACACACACACACTGCAACCACTTGAGTTTCCAATTGTTTTAAAACTGTTTGTTTGCCATTTTTTTAATAATGCATCAACATACATTGAACTGCTAAAGTTATTATTATGGCTCAACAACAAGAACGCTTGTTGAGCAAAGTCCTCTTTATATAAATACAGCACATTTCTGTTTGATATTTTTAGCTGTGTGTAGTTCGGTCAATCTGATATTCGACTGAACACACATAGTTTGGTCAAGTAAATCGTTTCAGGATAGACTTCAATCAGATAATAGTACATTGAGTCCTGGAGAGTGAGACTGTGAATGAGAGGGAGAAAAGAAGAGAGAGAGAGAGAGAGAGATCATCAGAGCTGTCTTTTCAGATGGTAATCGCATGGTTTCTGAACTCCACTGGCATGCAAACAAGGAAAACTGTTTTCTTTGGCAAACGCTGAGCATCTCTCTCACTCTTTCCCTCACTCTGTCATTCACTCTCTGGAGAACTCCCCTCCTTTCTCTCATTTTAAAAAACTCCCTTCTTCACCACAAACACATTGTGCAAAAGGAGTAATATCACTAAAAGTGTTTTCCGTGAAGGTAAGATATAACCACAAAGGCAAACAGAACAACGAGTAAAGGCAAAACAAGGGGATTGTGAAGCCATGGCGCTGTATCAAAAGACCAACGATAATTTGAGAGTCCCTTTGGGCCTCTTTTCGCTGAGGATGGGGAGTCTTTGGGCTCGTTCCATGTCGGAGTTGGCTGATGCACTGGGCTCCGAGTGTGGAACACATGGTTGGCTCAGCACAGTGAACTGGGTGATCTGCAAATACACTGATCAACAATAAAAATTAACAACAGCAAACTGTTTTGTTTTGGCATCAAATTGGGTTTTGAAATCAGCCCCTCCAGTTTTGGTTTACAGCTCCGTGGAATGATCATCGGAAACTATAAATCAGATGAAATGTGGTCATCGTGTCGGACTCAAGTATTTAAAAAAAAAAAAAGAAGAAGATATTACAACATCATAGAGGACCAGCAAGGGGTCCAGCTATTTTCAGAAATGTGAGTAACCCTGCTTCATACTAGAAAGGGATTGATGACTGCTGGCGGTCCGAGGAGGAGATTTGAACCCTCAGATCTGTTGTTTTGGGGTTTTGCAATAATAAGCAGAGCACTGTCTTGATTCCCCCCTTTAACTAAGGTTATACTTCACTTCTCCTGCAAGCAATTAGTCCCCAGAATGCTATTTGTCAAAAGCCAAGCCATTCGTTTCCACTGGTATGCCCCGCCAGCTCTTGTTACAATTGACATAAGCTCCTGGAGGAAGGAGAAGGCCCAGCAGCTGGCTCAAAACAAAAAAACTGTGACAATGAAGAGCGAAAATCAGACAATAAATGTGGTGTAAACAAATCAGAAATCTGGCACAGCAAGCAAATCCATGCCTCTGTATTTCACCACATGGCACATTTAAAAACATTTCATGAAGGAAACCATTTATTTGGACATTTGGGAGTTGGGGCAGTGCAGAAAATAGGTCAATTAAGGAGTGACACCCATTGATTTTTTGGAGAAATATCTGACAAAATGCGGGTGAAGTAAAGGTGCTGCCAACAAATGAATGACGGAGGCTACTCGATAACGTCATGACAGCTGGACCAGCTGACAGAACCGTAATACGTCGCAACTCAAACCCCCCCGAGGTTGAACGTCTATACGGCACATTGTAATTTTTCCTGTTCCTTCACAATGATTGCAGATGAGGCATCGAGGTACTTCAGTGGCTCCCAGTGAGGTAGGAAACCTATTGTACCTGGGTTTCAAGGGACCTGGAGAGCCATCAAACAGCCAGACATATTCTTGGTAAATCACCAGCAGAGAGGGAACTTTTCAGAGAGCAATTAACAACCTCAAGGTCAGACTCCTCTGGAGAGTTAGCTCTAAAAAAAAAAAAAAAATCCTCAGGCATTCTGTCTCTTTCTCTTTCCTTTTCTGCCGTTATCCTCACACAGCTACACGCCACACACACACACACACACACACACACACACACACACACACACACACACACACACACACACACACGCACACGCACACGCACACGCACACATACTCTCTCTCCATCTCCTTTAGCCTCCTCTCCACCGTGCTACTCCCTCGTCCCCTTTCGCCCCCTCCTAGCCTCTTTCTTCCCCCTCGTCTCCATTACGGATAAACGTTATTTAGTGGTCGGCGGCGACACTCTTCCAGAGCAGCGCTGAAAACCGGTCGCAGGTGTGCAGAGGATGAGAGCCGTGGATCTTAATCTTAAGGCAATAATGTGGCAAGAATGAACTTTCCATCTACTTGATTGTGTGAGCACACTGAAATGTTTTTTTTAGTTTTATACACAGGTTGTACCCTTTGCTTAAGGTTTTGCCTCCTCTTTACACACAGCCTTTACATACCTGCTGTTCTTCTCTCTTACCGGGCAGGAGATGACTAAATTCTTCAGGTAGAGAAACCTAAAGAGAAAACTCAGCTTGTGTCTGCAGAGCACACTATTGAAAATAAAACTCTAAATTTACTGACAGCTTCTCAGCTGGTATGCATCACCATCCAATGTTTCCAAAGGCTTCGGATATTTTCTCATCATGCTGATATGTAATCAAACCTTCCTCTTTGAGTGTTTCTACTTATGTGGGGCGTGTGGCTGGTCATTCTTGTATCGATGATGCTTCACTGACACCTGGGCAGGCAAAATAAAAACATAACATACTTTGGCACATTGCTGTTGGAATTTTGACGAGAGAGATGAATTGGGTGTGTTATTGAAATAGTGTGCATGTGTGTGTGTGTGTGTGTGTGTGTGTGTGTGTGTGTGTGTGCACACACACTAATAAGTTGAAGTATGTGAAGTTTTTTCAAGGTTATGGTTTCTCTTAACTATTACATCAGGATTATTGCATGGTGTTGTCTGGTGGTTTTAATAGGAGGATAAACAGGAACTTGGATTATATAGTGATCGTGCAACTTGTGTGAGGGCAGTGAGATGATCAATAAGCCATTCCATAATAACCGTATAAATATATCAATATTATGGCAATCCCTATGCAAGGAGCTAATAAGGATGGCACTGTTTTAATACTTATGTCGATTCCATGTGATAGATTCAGTTTTAAAAGAAGATTTCTCCTTTTAATGGGCAACAAGAGAGAAGCAAATCAATGACTCAAAAGCAAATAACTATTAAATTTACAGCGAGGCTCAGGGTGCCGTGATGATGCTGCTCAGATGGGCGACTTTACCTGTACTTTCCAGCAAGTTGCCATCGATTGGGCTCGTCCAGCAGCACGAGGATAAGTAACGGGGAGTGATGTTCGATAACAGCGCGGTGCTTCACGAGGTATGAGTGTTTCACATTTAATAGTGAAAGTGTCTTTATTGGATGGCTCTTCACTGCCATGGACTGCTGCCTATTAATATTTAATTATCATGTTGTGGACCAGCTTCAGTGGCGGATTATGCTGACCATTTAAAAACAATTTGTGTGTGTGTGTGTGTGTGTGTGTAAACAGTGTAAAGAGAGTCACTGAATGTGTGATGCATCATAACATAATAACTGTTTTAGTTTGTAATGGGCTGTGTGTTACATGAAAGCTTCTCCCACTCAAATTTCAGGCGTATTTCTACTTGTGTCTATTCTGCCTATGGAGCTAAAGTGAACATGCATTGTCTTTGCTACAGAGCAGGAACGAGGGCAACGATGCAATTTTCACCTCTTTGTTAGTTGACTTTCATGGCCTTGATGAGTTTGCGTCGCACCACTTTTACCATTTGGGAAACCCACCAGAGGCATGCCGTTCAAATAACCATAATTGCTTCAGCGAGCTAAAGCAACAGCATGGGATTCTTCCAAAAAATGACATTTTGCACACAACCCTTCAATATTCAGGTCTTAATCTTAAGACTAAACTCAACTTGGGTACCGGACTAAAAACACATTCATTCCAACACACAGACACCACTGATGTGAAGTGCAACATGTATGGCGGCATATAATAAAATATGTATGTAATGGAATAAAAGTGGACTCCTGTCAAATTGCATTGCATTCAGTGGTCTGATAAAAATGGCCTTAAGGACCACATAAAAAAAAATCGGATGTCAGCCCATATTAACTATGTCCTATTTATGAAATGACATATCTATGTCATAAACCTTCTATGAACTTTGCATGTGGGAACTCAAGCCAAACCTCCTCGGAGACAGGACTCAGACTCTGTCAAAGAATCTGAGCAAAGGCGCACACACGCGCGCGCGCACACACACACACACACACACACACACACACACACACACACACACACACACACACACACACACACACACACACACACACACACACACACACACACACACACACAGTCCTACCTGGCATGAGGGACATCGATGCTGGAGGAGACCACTTTGCGTTTCTGCTCCAGCAGGGACACTGATCGGGTATCGTGGTCCCGGCCAACGCGCCTGCCCTCCGAAAACCGCTGCTCCTCCACGGCCTCTGGGCTGAGGGAGCCGCCTTCCACCTTATGGCTTTCTGGAGCGCCGTTACTGGAGCTCTGCTGGAGAGGGATGCAAAGAAGATTAAGTCAGTGGATCGGTGGAGAACCATGTGGGCAAGTTAGTAACAATGCTGGTATATGGAATACACCATGAGAGTTGTGGATGATGTGCAAAGTACAGAAACAGATGACATTATTATATTTTTGCCATTTTAGGTGCAAGTGCTGTCCGCCATTTAAGCTCAACCTGATGTGTCTACAAAGTCCCAGGGTAGCACTGCAGGTGGGTTGTTGTTGTTGTGTGAAGTAGCCAATATTGTGACATTGCTATTAGGACTGGGTGATGGTGCGTGTTGTCGGCAACCCGACCCATCTTGAAACACAGACTCGCATTTAACATGCTTTATGTACGTGACTTTTTGCCCTATCATCTATATTAATTTACAACAAATTACAGCTGGGCGATACCCCGGTTCAATCGGTATATCGGTTTTAATCCCTGAATGATATGAATTTTTCATATACCGTCATACCGGTATAGCCAAAACAACTGCTTTCACTCTTCAACAGGCAGCAATATATATTGTTCACCACTGTAAACGATACTGTTGGAGCTACTTATGTAGTGAGAGGGACCCCTAAATTATGATTATAACTTTATACCACAACAATTAATAACCCACAACTAACGCTCTTTAACAGGGCAACACCACGGCACACAACAGTTTGTGACACATAAACAATTTGTAACACTAATAATTGTACATTTATCAAAGCCGAACAGCATGCTGGGTACAGCTCGGTGGCTAGCCGTTAGCACAACAGTCTGCTAACAGCTGGGAGAGGCTCCGTCGCGTTACTTAAAGAACAGAACGATGCAGGACGAACAAAGAGAGACCTGAGATGCACCAATAGAGTCTGTGCCCAAGAGAGGAGCTGTGTCTGCTGTTTGGAAATGTTTTGGTTTTAAAAAACTCGCAAAACCGACGTTTTGCGAGTTTGGAGCGACTGTTGATGCCGCTGGTGGTAACACGAGCAACTTACATCACCTCAGCAAAACACGTGAGTTATTTTCATGTGTGTAATAGATGCAATCTGAAACACATTTGTTTCAGATTGCAAATTTGGTTTTAGAGGTATTTTTGTCATGTTTGACAGCTTGAATATTGATGAGGCAGAGATATAAAAGTTCTTATTTTGGTGATTTTAAATCTGCCAAAAAAGTCTATCGGCCATTGACTCAGACTACCATGGAGAGCGAATGTATGGATTTTTAGTATTGTAGTGTAACAAACAGGATTTGCTGGCTTACAACCAAACTGGTTTATAAGCTGCAGACTGGTTGAATCTTGCAGAAATAGCATTTTTCCAACGGGATGGAATAAAGTTTAAGGCAAAGTTGTCAAAGTGGGGGAACCAGAATTTAATATCTTAATAATAAACACAATCACATGCTCCATACAGCAAGACTGCAATGCACAAAATAACATATCACTGAGCCAAGCACAGTTACCACCAACATAAACTATTCACTGACAAATAATCACAAAATAAAAGCACTTCACCCATCTGAAAACGCCCACCTGAAGCAATGTAAAAAATAAATAAATAAATAAATAGCCTAACATCATTTCTTCTCTTATACAACAGCAACAAATGGCATGCTTCTGCACATGAATACCTGCATGCACCTACGCTCACACCAACACACACACATATCTCTGAAGGTAACTAAAGCCATCAGGCTCTTAGAAACACAGCGAGCAAAGGCCAAAACACAGCCAGAGTGACACACACTGCTGCCCATGCCAATGGAGCGTTGAGGAGTACGACATGCAGGCCAGTGTGTGTGTGTGCGTGCCTATGTGTGTGTGTGTGTGTGTGTGTGTGTGTGTGTGTGTGTGTGTGTGTGTGTGTGTGTGTGTATGTGTATGATCTAGATCCTTATCTCAAAGCACTGCAACACGATCAGGGCCAACTGTAGAAAAGGGAATGGCACTGTAGTCAATCACCCACACACACACACACACACACGCACACACACGCACACATACACCAAAAGAACAATTTACTTAGATTAATGAGGTAAAATAACAGGAGAAATGAGTATTGAGTATCACTCATGATAGAGGCTGGTCGCACAAACACTCAGTGGTGCGTAAAAACCCTCTGTGAAAACACAGACTTGAGTAAAACAACAAGATGGATTACAGCGGCTCGGGAAAGATTAGGTGTTGTGTGTACGACGAGGGTCCTCCTCGGATAAAACCAACAGCGATTCCTTCCTTTCACCGGGCTTATGAATGATGGCCTTTCACAGAGCCAGGATATTGTGAAGCATGCCAAATCGGTTGTGAAATGTGAGGTGCATGTGTCGAAGCTGGTGCATACGTGTGTGTGTGTTTGTGTGTGTGTGTGTGTGTGTGTGTGTGTGTGTGTGTGTGTGTGTGTGTGTGTGTGTGTGTGTGTACACATAATAAATACCCTGAGTGTCCCGCATATCTCCCTTCTCTTTATCTCTCTCTCTCCCCCTCACACAGAAACTCATAACCTACTTGCTTTGGGCCGTTTGTCAAGCGTAAAGAGTCTTGAGCCTTTATGGGTCAGAGGTCATGATGAGGCAGGCGGACACAGACCATAAATTGAATCCTACGGACCGACTGCGTCTCTTAGCTCACACTGTTCTTTGTTGCTCGGAAGTATTTTTGTAGTAGCACATCTAATGCATGTGACCAGGATTAGGAATGTTAATGATGTCACACTGCACTGACACAGCCGAATATTAGATTTTGTTTTTAACACAACATGTGACTTAGTCAAGAGCTGAACCATCGTTTTTATACTGAAATCGCAGTCTGAAGAAGTCGCAAGAGCTGCAATATTTATTTTGACAACTGTTGCCAACAAATTTACTTTGCTGTAGCCGATAACTAATTAACATTGATATCATGAACTACCCAAACTACATGAAACTCATGTTGCCTACCATGGTTATTTCATATAAATGAACAATATAAAGTATTCTACTACTGTGATATTTATCTAAATATTAGCTTAATTGGCATAGAAAAAAAAATAATTCACAAATATATACTATAAAAGGACCCTTGAGGACCTCAAAAACAAGCAACTGCATTTTTCCATCTGAAACTAAATACATGCCTTGTGGTTACTTGATAAAAACACATTGTGGTTTAAATTGAAACAGCCGTACTAGTCCGAAAAACACAACTAGATATTTTCATTCAACCATAAATCGCTAAGTGTAATAGGAAGTTATTCTGCAGAACGGAAATGCCTGGCTACATGTTGAAGTATTTTTTTCCAATGAGAGAAATAAATACTTTATAAGGACACACATAAGAACAAGATAATGGGATTATAAATGTGTATAAACCTGTGCTTGTGTGTTGATAGCACACATGACGCGTACATAAACACCTCCTTGACCTTAAAGGATTACCCATACACCATCAGGGGCAGCTTCCAGACTTGACCCCGCGGTCACGGTGCTTCATGCTGATGCTGCTCGGCCAACCAATAAGGAAAGCCTGGGACCCCCGCTTCAGAACAAAAGAGTCACTCAGCTCCCATCAACAAGCTTGCTCCATTGACTCCCACGTCGGCGTACGAACGTGATCAACAACAGCAACGACAACAAAAGAAGGAGCCCGGCGAAACCAAAACAAGTGACGCCTCTTTGTTAGCAGCGAGGGATCCGCGCAACATTGCTCACACAACACACACTTGCACAAACCAGCAAGTCAACAAGTGGTTTTCTGTCAACCCCCCCTTCCCAGTTCCAGAACAGGGGGCATTCGTTTGCCATACTGGGCAATGTGCCGAGCGTCCAGATTCTTTGGAGCGTGACACCCGTTGCCAACCTGGGGGTGCCCGCTTTGTTGGCCGTACAGCTGCTGCTCAAACAGGGCGGCATGCCCTCACAAACAACCCCCACTCCAACACTGAAAGTAGTCAGCTCTAACTCATTCGACAAACAAATACAAACATGGGAGCAAGCACATCCGTGCATGCGAAAAGCAACACAGATGCACATGTGAGAACACGAACACACACACACACACACACACACACACACACACAGCTCACCCCCTCCTCCTCATTTCATGGCTTGTTTTCAACCTCAGTGGGAATCGAGTGCTGAAAGCGTCTTGACCATTGTGCGGACGGGGCTACGCTCTCAGCCTCAGCTGCACTACTCCAGCCTGCACCAGTGACTGTATTGTGCAACAGCTTTTTGTTGAGTGACCACTGCATACACAAACGTGCAAATGCAAAACAAGAGAGCCCAAGTTTACAAATGCATTTCCCCCATCACTGCTCTGACAGCTCTCCGCGCAGAGCTGTTGCATCTCTCTTTGTTACGGTTTTACATGTCTGAGTAGAGTTTTTAAGATTCATTTACAACTTAATTTGAGATTTGCAAGCATTTCAGAGTGTTGCTGCTCTATGAACACCCTCCCTGTATCTCACATTTACAGAAAGGAAACGTGAGCAGTCCAGCATGTGTGGTAACAAACAGCGGCTGAACATTTCCGTTTGGTTACTGAAATAAGACTTAAAAAAAAAAAACAGCCTTTAAGTTACATAAAATGTAAAATCATAGCACACATGAATGCAAGGAGGCACAAAACCACACCATTCAAAATAATCTAAATCAGGAGAAGCCAGCGAAGAAGTAAACAAGCCGTTACTCGGTCACATGCATTCCTGTCACTCCCTCACTATACAAAGGACAGAACACACGCGCGCGCGCGCACACACACACACACACACACACACACACACACACACACACACACACACACACACACACACACTTACCCTATGTCAAAAATTGTGTTTTCATCTAAGAGCTGGATTTGCACAATATATGCACACAATCTTTTATCTGAGGTCATGTGACACCAAAGCATACAAGTTGGAAAGGAAGGCAATTAGGTCACTGCTAATTAGGCCCGTGTCAGGATTACACATTTGGACATCATTGGAAACTTAAAACATTCTGCCTCAAAATGTCACAGGAAGCCCCCAAAAACCATCTATATTTAGCCGTTGTTAAACAATAACAGCCTTGTTGTGCAGAATGAGTTCACATAAAG
Organism: Cebidichthys violaceus; assembly: GCF_023349555.1. Taxonomy (NCBI): domain Eukaryota; kingdom Metazoa; phylum Chordata; class Actinopteri; order Perciformes; family Stichaeidae; genus Cebidichthys; species Cebidichthys violaceus. Next base: position 631,472 of record NW_027176617.1, on the reverse strand, counting down.
CCACATACTATTCAACAGAGCGACAAGCTGCAGCATCATCCATCAATGAAAATGGCCAAAAATATAATACATTCTTTCAGTGCATTTGTGAAATTAAAAGGCATGATTCACAAAAGTCTCTGTATTAAATATGATGCATAAAAATCATGAGCCTATGTGCAAAAACCTCGGACCGGGTCTTTACATCAGTCCAAAACGCTGCAGTCAGAGCGTGTTTGTTTGCCTCGGCTTACCCACCCACTAGCCCACATAAACATTGCGCAGGCCCTAACAAGGCCTTTGTCCCATATATATATATACATGATGTCGCCAAATGTCATGACAGTCCGGTATTTCATGCGATAGGCAAACGAATTTGCATTATCTCTATTGTGATTTATGCTGGTTTTGTCCCCACTGGTTAAATTTAACTAAAGGGGCGACAGCAGCAGCAGCAGCGGCGGTGGTGGTGACACCGTTAAATCCGCTCCGTGCAAGAAGCGGTTAAACGCTGCAAAGCGCCGCACAACAACAACAGTGAAGCCCTGCCTGCCGGTCGGGACGCTCTCTACACGCACACACACCTTCAAGCTGGACTTAAGCGGTCCTTTGGCGGCAATGTGGTTGATCCCCGCGGCTATCTCCTCCTCGGAGAACTCCTTGAGGCTCCCGTCTTGCATGAGCACGGTGTAGACGCTGAGCCGGGCTCCTGCGGCCGACGACACGTCTCTGTTTTCCTGCTTGACAGCCTGGACCACCCCGGTCACCGGGGCACCGTCCCCCGTCGGACTCGGCGCGTAAACGCGGCTGCCGAGGATCGACCGCTTCACCAAACGTCTCGTATGCATGTCTAAAAAAAAGTGTCTCGCTGAATTTAGAGCCTGCAAAAAAAACGCTGAATTTAAATCATTAAGCGTCGAAATTAAAACCGGTAAACAACGTCGAGAAAAACACAAAACCACAGCGGGTAGACTACGCGCTCCAAAAGCCCTGATACAATGTTAGAAAGCGGTAACATACTCGGGAGGCGAACACTCCAAACAGCGGCCTAAATGCACAGAAAACTGAAGGAGAACTTTGAATTAGCACCCAAACTAAAAACCGACAACACGAACGCGACTGATTTGCCGCTAAATAACCTCCACATCTAACCGGCTACCAATCTTCATCCGTTCGACCTGTTTGTTTTCCCAACTGCTCCCTGCGAGCTGAGGGGGCGACTGGAAAACACGGAAAAGCCGCTCATTCGGGACCCGAAGTGGCATTTGTACACGATTTGACAAAGTTGCGACTTAAATCATGAATTAGCGACCACGACATCGAAGGGCGGAAGCAAATATGTCGAATTATTTCACTTCGCTGTGCCATATACATCGTCATCCCTCTTCAGAGGCTGAAAACGGTCGAAAACACGGCCGTTACGTGACTCCGGCTCCGGCTTCTTGGAGCTCTAGTCCGTGCGTTGCTCCGACCGAGCAGAGCCTCTACCGGCGGAATGCTGCTTGTAAACATGTGCGGTCCGGCGGCCGAGGCGGGCTGCAATTGGTCGGTGCAGCACACGCCTCCACAAGCCTCCACCGCTCCACCTTCTCCGACAGAAGGTAATGCAAGCCGGAGGATGCCACATTCAAAACAATGACGCAAGGATGGAGAGGCAACGAGAAGGGAGGGGGTATAGCAGAAGGGAAGAAAGAGAAAAAAGGGGAATTGAGGCTACGGAAAAGAAAACTTTGACCAGGCAGACAGGCTTTATGCTATATAACCTAGTTGTAAAAAACATCTAGCCTACTTTCCAGGTGCCATGGGACTTCTAAATTACTATGATCTGGTTCTAAAATGAAAGTGATTAACTGCACTGGTCTTGCTTTTGTGAATGTAGACACAATATATTGTTTTTTTATGTTGTCATTACCTCACATGTCTAACATGTTTTATTCTACCAAAGGCACTGGGGTGAACATGCTTTAACATCAAACCTGTACAGGTATCTATCTGCCCGGGTAAGAGCCAACCAAATCTCAGTCAGCCCCATCAGGTTAATTTAGATGATGAAACAATGACATAAAGTGCATCATGTGCAAACTCTAAATATAGCTGAGATATGCAAATTTAGTATGGAATGCAAATATAGAACTTTTTACTGTGCTCTTCATTTCAACACTGCACATAACAGCACCCACAGACAGCTAACACGCTCAAGTGAGCTACACTAAATAAGAAACCTTAAGTGTGATCTCACAATGCGACTCAAGTCATCGCTCTCTGGGAAAGAAAAATATGGCTGATAAATGTGTCCCTTTTGATTGGAAAGTTCACAGCGCTGTGATAAATCAAGTTCAGCAGGAGACTAATTCACTGGTCGTGATTATTGCCCTAGTGTGGCAGAGAGACTACACCGACGGATGTTATCCCAGTTACAAATAGCCTCATTAATGTCAAACCTAATGTTTTTTTTGAAAATCATATGAAGCTTACAATCTTTCTACATGACAGTGCCCCCAGTGAATAAAAAGACACAATGACACAATGTATTATATATATATATATTTTAATAGAACAATTCATGTCATAAAATATTTACATGCAGAGAATGGAAACGGGACATGAGTGGAGTGACAGATGCGGCCATAGCTTCCAAAACAGGCTTTGTCCTGTGATCAAAGGCAGGTGTCACCACAGAGTTGTCTGCTGGTTGTATGCGGAACAAATGGTCTCATTATGAAAGTAGTGGAGCTGAAGGAGAGGCAGCAAGGGAGCATCTCCGAACCTCCAACACACCAATTCCCTGAAAGAGAATGTGTGTGTGTGGCTGTGTTTCTATGACCAAGATAAACAGTTAGAGAGAATAAGTGATTATAGCTAATTGTCTAATAGGGTGTTTGTGTTCACCTGGTTAGATTTGGCACTAAAACACCTCAATTGACACATAATTTCCTTAAAGGTCATTTATAGCATTCTGTGAAAACCATTATATCTAAATAATGGCACCACACAGCCACATTACTTGGTAGCCACAATGTACTCGTATCTTGGGAGTGTAAATAATGATGATAATTACCTCTTTAAAGAAATCATTTTTTTAATGGCCTTCGTTTACATTTTGTTCATTAAATACTGGAAGTGGACTGCTTTTAAAATCCTCTTTCAATGTAGCATTGCTGGGAGATGTTAAGAGCATTTCAAATGTCTGATATCATTTATGAATCTAATACCAGTCAGTGCGGGCAAGCTGCCTTTGTCTGAATCACCAACAAGCTCCTGCATGTCTAATGAAACATGAACGAAGGCTGGAGAGGCTGAAATATTTGATGCGGGTGGAACGGGTGACACACATTTTTCTGGAAAGATGGGCGATAACAGTAGCAGTAACATATAATACTTACAGCAAAAAGCATTGGCCCTGTTGGATTTGAAAACAAACATCAAACAACAGTATTGACACATTAACTCAGTTTAAAAAAAATAAAAGTACCACAACTCCATGTTTCTTAAAATACATGTACCAAAACATTGTACCATATTTCTGACATTTGATTGGTTACTACTTCTCAGGACTCAAAGGCTATTTGACAACTTTGAGTTACAATAACATCTTTTTAAAAGCCATTGGACAGCATGTTTTCCTCAAGACAAGGCAGACATACATCAGTGCTCTTAACAGACCAATTAAAAAAATTATACCACTCTGGACATTGTACAAATAAGTAAAAGCTCACATAAAACTTTCAGCGAGTAACAGTTGGTTAAAATAGTGCTCCACGTATATACAAGCCTTAGTTGGCATGTCGTCAGTACAAGCTACAAACAGACAGATATGTTTTTTTCTCATAGTGCTACTAGTAAGTTAAAAAGCATAAAATATTCAAATTGTGCAGAGCTATAGCTGGATTGTGATGATGCGTTTGTGAAGCTGTATATAAATGCAGTACCATGACATTAAACCTTGTGCTTAAAAATCATCCGGGACACCAACTGAAGGCTGCACACTGTACCAAGAGCAGGCTCTAAAGAACATGACAACCAAAAAATACAGTTGATCAACAGGTTTGTATTAATAAAGTTATGTCATTTTATCACATTACACCTCATTTGAATTTGTTTCGACTCCTGTGCAAAATGACCAAAAAAAAGAAAATATGTTCACATAATACGCATTTCTTTTAAAAACAATGAATTCTTTAGAAAGTCAGTGGAAAGCGTACCTTCATATCTGTCATCACCACACAACTCACTTTCATTTAATATCTAAATAAAATTGCTAAAAACTTCTAGAAAACCCTATTTAATTTTCCCTCACAGACATATTCTGTAACATTTCACAATTACGCAACAATATGCGTCTTAAAATAAATACAAATTTCACAAAAAACTGTTGACATGGACTGTAGAACGTATAAAAAAATGCTTTCAAAATGTATTGTGAGACCTCAAGTGTGACACCGCCTCCCTCCCCTCGGCTCTCGATTGCAGTGAAATGTATGTAGCAGTCAAAAAAGTCATCATTTCTATTTGGTGGTGTAATCTAACGAATTGTTTCAGGTCACAGATAAGACTGGCTTTTGCTTTCAATGCCTCCAAACACAGTGGCGGTGCTGCTGAACCTGACAAAGAATAGCTAGAAATACACCATCTGACACCTCAATAAAACATGACACTGAGTCACCTAGAAGAAGCTAGAAAGACACTAGCAGCTGCAGAAGGGGCATACAAATAATGTTACCTTCATAAGTACAGTAAGTGCATGAATTACATGATTATATGGCACTGAATTCTTTTTTCTTTACTTTTTACATCACAGGCACTGATCGTGTCCTCAGTTAACCCTTGAAATGCTGCAAGTGTTTTGTGACTTGATATATTTATTTCATATTATTTTATTTGTATTTATTGGATCTTTTTCCATAATCAAGTGTTGTTAAATGTCTCCATATGCACTGTCAGAAAGACAAAAGAGGACTTTAATGATGATCAAAAGTGCAGTCATCCACATGATTAATGCCCAATGACTGAGGTACAGTTCATTTTCTACCAGCCCGACCAGTACCAATGATATTCACGTGGTTGATAAATTAAAAGTTCAGATATGATAAACCGTACCCAAGCTGTAAAGAGGACACTCATGCATTGATGATGGATGCTGTGGCGAGCCATTTTCTGCCACCCCCTCCGCCCCTAAGTCATGCACCACAAAGCCTGCTTACTAGCAGGTTCAAAGCACTGCAGTGACGTCAGAGAGGAGGCTTCTCCCACAGCACCACGCATGAAGACGACGAGGAGGAAAAAACTCAGAGGCGGGACGTTTCCCGGCCCAGACCCAACTCTCCGACACTCTCATAGTCGGGCTCTGCCTTGGCAGCGTCTGAACCCTCCGCTCCCGGCCCGGCCCAGTGGTCATCATCCAAGCTACTAGTCTTTGGGATGCGGATGGTTTCGTAGCCGGGATCCGTGCCGTCCAAGATGGGGTCTTCCCCCGGCTGGGACTCGTCAGGTTGGTCGTAGATATCTCGGACGGTGGCGTAGAGGTCACTGGAGGAAGAGGCCGAGACGAGACCTTTGAGCTCCGCGATGCTGCTGTAATCGTGCTCTTTGTCTTCCTCGTTCTCAGCATTGTCACAGTTTGTTTTGTTGACTGTCGAGTACACTGCTGACTGAAGGACAGAGAAGAAACACATGTGATTTCCCCTTATTTGTTTTTAGAAAGGTGTCTAAAAACAGTCTCTGATGAATGTGTACCAAAAGATCCCTGCTATGTTTTTCCCGTTCATCGCGTATTGTCTGATGTTGTATTACTCTTTTACCAGTTTCAACCTCTTTTTGTTTCGTTTCAGTGCTCGGAGCATCAGCATTCACAGAGTAAAGCGCTGTCGTCTCGAGAGACGAGACGGCAGTTTGGGGAATAAGGGAGTTTAACACACACTTACCTCATTGTCTGACAGAATGTGGTTGTCGAACCCCGGTGCAGGAGACAGAGGGGAGTGTAACTGGAGGAGAAAAGAACAAAAAGATAGATTTAGATATGGTTCATAGTGTATGAAAAGACTGAGGGCAAAAATCAGACGTTTAAAACTATAAAGAGGATGCTTACTCCTGACAGTGGCTGTTGGGAACATTTGAGGGCTTGTCCTACATTTACATTTTTTAAGAATTTGGTGGCGTGTTCCTGTTGTAAAAATAAAGACCTAATTTGTAGAGTTTAAACAGTTTCTCTTACAATCAAAAGCATCAAGCTGTAATGCTGAACCTCAATGTCACAATAGAGTTGTTCCATACAATGTTGGGGGAACGCAATTGAGAAATAGTTGCAGTTCTTATTGATCTTCATTACTAAAATATGCTGGCAAACTATTGACAAGTTTTCCAAAACACCAGTGGAGAACCTCTTTGACTGGCTTAAGAAATTCGCTTGGTCGCCGATCGATAAAGTGAACTTCTAATCTAAACTATTCCCAGCAGTGGGAGAGAAACAAGCTCTGCATTTGCCACGTATGCTGTGATACATGTGAAGCTGAAGGTGTATATAGCCACCCATTCATTAAGAAAATGACAGAGTAAAAGTCAATATTCAGTGACAGGAGTGTGTGATGATTTTTGTGCACAGCCTCTGTCCACTTTGCCTTGTGATCGATGAAGGGGCCGTTAATCAACAAAGCACATCTGACAACAGCGCCAAACACCCCAGGAGTCTAACAAGAACCTCAATATCTCTGCCAGCAAAAACTAAATAGTTCACATCACAGGAATTTTTTTACACACTTTTCGGAGAGGAAAACATTTCTTTTCGTGTTGATTTTCTGACTCAATGAAAGGAATGAAAGGACATTCTGATTTATTGAGTCCTCAGCCAGATGTACCAAGGTTAATGCTAATGCATTTGGAAAAAAAGGAAAGCTGTCTACTTGTTGAGGCACACTACTTGGTGCTTGTCAAGGGCTTACATGTGCTACGCTGTTATGTACTGAATAACACAAAAAAACGTGCACAGAGATCATCCATCAAAGCGTCCGCTCCAGCCATGTGCCGTAGTATCTCTTAGCGCAGACACGTTTCTCTGGCATTCTCTCAAAAAGCCTGAATTAATATCATTGCTTTATGGATAACGCATGATTGGAGACGTGATTAAATTTATAGATTCGACCCACACACACACACACACACACACACACACGCGCACACACACACTCTGTAACACGGCCCTTTTTCATTTTGCTTCAATTAGCCGACCAAATTAGGCAGAGTGCCCCGAAGGAGTCAGCGTATGAAACATGAACGCAGGTGACTTGACCCGGTCGCTGCACCTCTGAGTGCATCTCACAATATTTGTTCATCTAATTTGCAGCCTCCATGTTCTTGGCAGAGGCGTCATTGCAAATTGAAGAGGGATTTTTCACTTCGTCAGTCACACAGTCAGCAATAAACACAGTATCTAACCTCTGTTTGATGCATATGGGTGTTAAATTGAGTCTTAAAACTTTATTTCATGCATATTAAACTAACATAAAGACCCATTAACAGCGTGTGGATGGGCGTTTGTTGTCATGTCGACACACATCTGAGAGATTCATATTTTTGACGTGTTACAATAAGACGCGATGGGTGTTGCGTGTGCGTTTCTGTAAGTGAGACAGAATTATGGGAATGTGTTTACGTGTACGTAGGAGAGATACAATGACATACAGGACATGCGAGAATGACAGTAAGCTGATTACAGCGGCCTCAGAAGATGGACGACTCGGGTGTCAATGTGTCAATCATGCTGACGTGCATGTTGACACACACACATATTACATACTCAAAATCCTCTATCTAACAACAGTGATAAGCAACTCAATAGTGCTGACTATGGCAGTTTACCTGGACCGTGTCCCCCGGTGTAAATCCCTGCAGCCCACTGGCTGGGTCAAACTCATTTCCTGTGCCTGCACATGAGTCGCCCACAGGCGACAAGCATGCAAACGACTGCAAACAAGTGTTGCTGCTGTTTATGGCAGTTCAATAAATGCACGGGATCAGAGAGGCTGTGAATGGAAGGTCACAAATAGCGAGTGTGTGTTTGTGTGCGTTTCTGCAGTGAATGTTGGGTGCATACATGGAAAAATGTGTGTATGTTAAAAAGCCTGCCTCTGTGTGTATGAGCCGCATTTGCCGAGCTACTACCTGAGGGGATTCCTCTCGGACATTTACATGCAACGCTCTGTGTGTGTGTGTGTGTGTGTGTGTGTGTGTGTGTGTGTGTGTGTGTGTGTGTGTGTGTGTGTGACAGAGACAGAGCGACAGTTCCTATAGCCCATATCATCCATCATAAAGCCAGACTGTCATAGTGATAGTGGCCAGCTGGCGCTCACTAGGCTCACACACGCATACACATGCATAACACACACACTCGGTCTGACAAGACAAATCACCGACGGCTCCTGGTCATACATGGGCGTAAACAACAGGGAGCCGGGAACATTCGGGGTTAACCTTAAATCAGCCCCAGGGAGTCTATGTGGAGCAGAATATATGTAAACACACACACACATGTCGTCGTCTGTTGTGTGTATAATGTGGGGGATGGGGAGAAATAACAGAATTAATGCTGACTAGACATGCCAGCGAGGTACACGTGGGTGCATCTACAAATGAGTACATTTTCAATATATACGACAGCTCAGTGTATCAAATCATAGATTCGGGGGGGTCAGATGAGGCTACACTCGCATGCTGTCCAATTGAGCAGCAGCGATTAACAAATTGGCTACAACAGCAGACACCAAAAAGAGAGAACAGAGATGTGACTCAAAGAAGAAGAGAAATATGGCGAGGGGGAGGAGATGAAGAGAGGAAAAGAGTACATCTTAAAGGATGGTTCTGGTTTATTACAAATCCTTTGTATCGGTTAGGGTAAGTCCATCGCAATAAGAAAGAAAACAACCAGACAGCCAGACCGGTTGTAAACAAGTCATCAACCAGATTATCTCAACCACTTTATTTGAAGATAGAACCAGAAATGAGAGCACCATCTGAACTGTTGGTTCTAAATCCTCATTGCACAACTACGGCCAGTACAGTAGGTCAAAGTTGAACTCGGAGCCCGGTCTGTTGAGTGTGATGCTAGCAGCTCTGTGAGGCTGCACTCAGGCACTGCTAAATGCTAACCACAGCATACTAACATGCTGAAGATCAATAGTTTTACAGGTATTTGGTCATAAATAAAAAATACTGGAGATTCAAATTTTAAAAATGAATGTATGTGTGTACCAAAGTTCAATGTTCCAATAGTTGTTGAGACATATTTAATACAAAATTCAAAGGAAAAAAATAAAGGAAAAGCCAGGGGATCAATAAAGTGATTAAGATTTAATGAGTATCTACCCCAAACTTGACATACTATACAAACTATACTTCAGTCTGAAACCAAAGTGGGTGACTGGCAGACCAACCATCACTGCCACCCTTAGAGCCACGCCATTCCATAAACCATAATTACCCTTTAAAATAGGAGAAGGGAAAGTTATGCCGAGGGAGGAGGAGCGTGAATATGAGCAGACCTTAAAAGAGGAAGAGAATCTGCCACATGCAGGTTTGTGGCAGATTGACTTGTCGGCTTCTAACAGTCTGATGCAATTCTTTCTGAGCTGTGAGAGTGTGTTAGTGTACGTTTGTTGCTTTGTGTGTTTCTCTGATGGATCTCGGCATGTGGAGGGCAGCATGCTGAGAGCAGCAGCAGCAGCAGCAGTTCTGTTCTGCTCGGCGCATGACACCTCACCTCTTTACCTCCCCACCTCTTTTCTTTTGACTCTTCTTCGCTCTCTTTTCCTTTACGTCTCTATCTCTCACCTCTTTTTCTGTCTACAAGACAGTTTCTTCTTCATCATCTTCTCTCTACTACAGATGGCTTCATTTGTATGCCGCTGGGTTTCTTTTTTCTTTTTTGCTTTATTTCTCTCTATCTCACTGCCTCTCACTCTTGACTCGGTTTCTCTCTCACCCTTTGTGCCTCGGGGTCCTCTCAGCTCTTTTTGAGTTTCTCTCTCCCATCATCTCACTGTCACTATCTCTATTTTGCCTATTACACTAAGCCTGCTTTTCCAACTCCAGCTCCCATTTTCATTCTTTTCTTCTCCCTTCACTGCTACACCATTTCCTCTCTCTCAAATTTCAGTCTGTCACCCTCCCGAAAGCAGCACCGAGCATGCAATTTAGCAGATGATAATTGTGGTGGCGACACATCTCATCGCTTTCTTTGTTCTCCTTGGTTTTTGTCTCGCTATGTTGATCTTTTACACAGTGTTGTAATAGATGACGCACAACACAAACATTATGAATGACATTTATATAAATGCCAACTAAATTGAGTCTTTTTTTTCCTTCTTTTATCTGTATTTTTTTTACCATTAGCTACCTAGACAGCTAATTACACAGCTCCTGCTACTGTTGGCAAATATTTTAATATGAAGGAGGTTCAGGCTTCCAGCTAGCTGCTGAATATTTAGTGACCTGCTGCTAACTGGGTTTGTGTCTGTTCACAGATAGAATCTCGTAATATGGCTGAAAATAAAGAATTCCAATGTTTTGTTATTTAAAAAAGTATTTCCAATTGCGTTTTTAATTAGTTTTCAGCTTCTGCATTGATCTTTTATGGAGGTTTTATCTGTTCTATTAAATTAGGATTCAACCTGCACTACGCAAATGTTGACCGACTAAACACACACGCACACACCATTCTCACCTCTCCATTGTGCAGCCCAGCCCCGGCCAGCCCATTCATCACCACTGGCTGGTTGTCATTTTCATCCAGAACCTTCTCTGGTACCGGCGGAGGTAGGTCCTCCTCTGGTTCGTCCAGAGGCTTGCGGGAGGGAACGCCGGCGCTATCAGGGCGCCTTTTGGCCTCCATGTCGGCGCTGTGACGACTCTTCTTATTCAGGTCGACGGAGGCATACTCCACCCCTGCGCACAGGGGCCCCCGCTCAGGTGTGCAGGGGCTGAGGTGGCCGTTGAGAAGGGCAGCGGGGTGATGGGGAGGTTCGTCGGGGCTCAGCTCAATGGAACCGTTGGGCAGGCCGAGCTGAGCGGGGGGGTCTTTGAGCTCCTTGACCGTCTCGTACAGGGAGTCTTCAACACTGACGTCACGGGATGCCACCGCAATCTCCTTCACCACCTTGATATCAGACACATACATTTGGCTCTTTAATATGCTTGTACATAAGAAAATACAGTTAATGCTATTGCTTTTTTTTATCTGTAAACTAAATAAATCCATCAACATCTTGTGGAAAAATGATTTCCTTCAATGTTTTGAACCTGAGCTCAATCACTCAAACAAACAAACTGCCAACCAATCACAGCTTTACTCTCCTGTAACAGCCATATTCGAGTTCAGTGCAAGTAAAAACATGATTGGGCTGTGGTAAGGTGACTTTAAACATTGACCTCATAGGTGCTGTCTCCTGAGGCTGGGGGTCCGTCCCCAATAAGGGTGTTGTTGGGAGGAATGCTGGGAAGCTCACGGTCCTGAGGACACTTGGAGGACCTGAGCTCTGATTGGCTGGAGAGCATCTCCTCTGACGGCTGGGGACTGGTGTCCTGTGTGTCCGTGAGGACTGGTGGAGCAGAGGGAAACAAAACAGAGGGAATAAGGGCAAGTTAATAGCTTCTCATTTGGTGACTTTCAATGTGTGTTTTTACGAGAGTATATTTTTAGCATTTTTTGGAAATTAGACAAATTTTCCTTATTCAACACTGCAGAATAGATCAATTACTATTTACTAACCACCCACATATAAATGCCTATGAACATCACATAGATATGGGCATAAAAAAACACACCAGATGAGGTTTAAAATGAACCAAAGCTGAAAGACAAAAAAGACATTGCATAACACCAGCTGCTACTGTTATCATCATGCAGCTGAATTTTGAACGTAAAGGACAGCAGTGACTCTGATATCAGTAGATAGAGTGGTAGAGTTAAAATAGTTGACTAAATGCGCTACAAAGACACGACATGCTAAGTTAAAGCTAACTATCTTGGCTTACTTGTACCGCTGGTGAGAGGACCATTATGAGAACTGCTGATGGCCACGTCCGTTGCTGGACTGTCTGCTGATTGGCTGACCGTCTCTCTCTCCGATACCTGCACAACAACAAAAAAGGGGTTGTTTGTCACTGCTGGTCTGAGTTCAGAGGCTGGCAGAACAACTCAGAGCTGACAAAAAAAAAACACAGTCTTAGAGGTTATTTCAATTATACATCACACAACACATTTCACTTTCTAAAGGGAACCAAAACCAATCTGCACTTTTACACCTCTGTGCAACACAAAAGACACTGTCAGCATTGTCATGCGTTTGTGATGTCAGGATTTTGGGGGAACTGTCATATTTGCAGCACTGATTACAATTTTCACGCTTCCCTGTTCTTTATCGCTGCTTTTCTTAGCTTTCCCAATCATATTACTGACTACTTTCCACTCATTATGAGTATGTTACGCATGCTTAATTAAATGTAGTGTATTTATACCCACAAACAAAAGTCATCTAGAGACAGCTACAGCTAAACTGATGAATGCCTAATGAAGATACAGTGCTGTTTATTCTTATATCAGTCTACTGTAATTGGGTTTGTGACCTGACATCCGTCTTTTGACAGGAAGCGGTCAAAAAAGGATGGCATGGACACATTTACCTTCATGTTTCTAATGTCACTTTGGTTCATTAATAAGTGAACTGAAACTGAGTCAGGACTATAAGCACAGAATAAAGTAGAGGCATTAGTAGAGGCACATAAAAATGAATATGAAAAAAATGAAACGCCACAGAAGATGATACTTTGTGGTTACCCACAGGGACATTTACGTATTTTTACCTCTACAGAAAAAGGCGAAGCTACAGAACACTGTAGGGAATAACTGGCAGGGATTCAGTCTTGCTGAAGGACAAGGACATATTTTTAACACCGAGTCTTTGAACCATGTCCTCCAGTTAAAGACTGTTTTCATATTTGCTACGTCACATGGCGAAGTCAGCAGCCAAATCCGCTCCACCAGTGAGAAACTACATCAATCAACACCGCATGTGCTGAGCACCTGCCGCATTGAGGCATGATTCATTGACATGCACTTTAAAGATAAACTGTCTTGTTTCTGAAGTTAAAGATATCGCCCCATCACTCGCTACTAAGAGAGAAAAGAAAACTGTGAAAATACATTAACTACTGCAAGTCAGGATTCTCTTTGTTCAGGTTTGTTGTTTTCCTTCTGTGTGAGCAGGAGGTTGTGTATTAGAAGCTCCACAACTCCACCTAGTGGCCAATTGCTCTCATAACTATCGGGGTCCATGATGTAATCTTTTAACTATTTTATGACCCAAATATCTCGAGTCATTTTTTCTTTTCTCATTTTGTTCCACATC